>NC_057812.1:742340937-742367385 GCF_018294505.1 Triticum aestivum
GCGGCGATCGGCGCGGCGGGAGGCGGAAGCGAGCGACACGGGCGGCGGCGGCGCGACGGAAGAGAAGGGAGGGCGCGGCGGCAGTGTGGTGCGGGCGGCGGCGGCGGCGGCTTGCGCGGGGAGGGCGCGGCGGCAAGCCCTAGGGAAGGGACGACCAAGATGATACCATGTAGACGGTCTAGTTTGTAATACAATTAACGTTGTATTGATGGGGTCCTGGTGCACGTATATATAATTATAAGATAGGCCTCTACCTCAACTATACAAGACTCGGAGGTGGGCCACAACTTCAATATACATGCAACACAAAATACATACTCAACAAGGAGAGATGGGAGAGATTTTACGAGAGAATCCAACCTCACTTTCATGAATCTTTTCCTGCCTCACGAGTTGACAGTGCATCGTCAGGGTTTTTCAGTACATGGGGATGTTTGTGTAGTGAAAGGATAGGTATATCCCTCATGCTTGGGGACAGTGGACACTTTCTTTATTGACGTGTAGCCTTTCCTCAAAACAAAAGCAAAAACATGATGTCAAGTTATTTCTTTACGGACAGCTAAAAGACCAGGTATAGCACGATTGTGTAATATGTATGGCATATAACAGATCAGAAAGAGGAATTTGTAGGTAGCTTACCAAGCTGATCGCTTGGTCAGAAAGAGGAATTTGAGAAGCACGTTCCTTAAAAATGGCGTCCTATCTTATGAATCCGGCATCTTCGTGCACCCCTATATCCTCTCGTTCCCAGTCATCCAATTTAAATCCTGCGTGTCTGCTCAGTCGTAGGAATTTTTGCACTAAGCCGCCCGCCTCCGGTAAGTTAATCGTGCAGATTTGCAAGGGCACCCCTCAACAGACCAGACGTGCGAAACCCACGTTCCCGATCATCATGGCGACGGCCTGCGGCTAGAGACGAAGAACTCTCGTACGCCCTAAACTTTTCCACAAGACTGGATCCTGGCTGCAGGCATACACGCAAAGGTTAATACAACATCCCAAATCCATCTCTTCTGCCCCTTGCCTTACGGTGCCCTGTTCCTGCTGATAGCAGATCGCTTTGCTTCAGGTCTTCAGGAGCATTATATTGGGAAAAACAATGCTCTGTATGAGGGAAAACAATGATCCAGTCCTTATTATTGAGAAAAACAATGAACCAAATCACTTTTCAAAACTTAATTCTCGTTAACTTGATGCAAACATAGGTTTCTGTGGTGGATATGTTGTGATTGAACTTAATGAGATGCACATGATGTAGCTCATATTTACTGTTCGAGATTATGCTAGTTTGGTAGTGAAAATTTATCCTGAATGAAACTCTTCTTGTTGACATCTATTCAAGTGCTGCCAAATTTTATAGTAAAGTTGGGAATCGCTATTCTAGATTTTACCTGCACATACATCTACATTGTCGAGGGTCTGTAACTTTGTACACTGATTGTCATTTGAATGACAGTGCCTAGGTCTGTCAGTTAGCGTAGGGGCTAAATCCATATTGGGTTGTATTTATCTCAAAATGTGTGTTGGTTTTCTGGTTAGTTCTAAAGGCTTACCATGTACCTGTTGGTGCAGGTGCAGCAATGGGATCTACAAATATGTGGCAGATGCACATGAACGAGGAAGGATTTAATACACCCATAAAGAAAGCAAGTGTTCCTCTCTGTGTAAGTCAATTGCTGTCACCGAACAACAATCGTATCCATTTTACTTATTTGTACATGAAAGTGCTTATTAATTCATCCTTTATGTTGCAGTGCTCGTCCTTTATACCTGAATGTGAAGATGATTTGAAGCCTAAAGTGGGGATGACATTTGAAGGATTGAAGGCTGTGGAGGAGTTCTACAAATCTTATGCACATCAATCTGGTTTTGGAGTTCGTATTGGGCAACAGAAGAAGTTAGAAAATGAGGTAGTTCGCACTAAACGATACATGTGTAATAGACAAGGATTCAAGTTTGAAATGGTAACAAGATTGATGATCCATCAAAGAAGAGGCGTAAGAACACAGACACAAGGTGCGGTTGTGATGCACACATCTTTGAGTTGGAGGAAACAATTCACTCTCTATTGATCATCAAGTGTTACATACATGGTTTATATACACCGGGCGCTGCCCGAGTCATGAGGCACGCAGTGTTGGAAATATGCCCTAGAGGCAATAATAAAAGTATTATTATTATATTTCCTTGTTCATGATAATTGTCTTTTATTCATGCTATAACTGTATTATCCGGAAATCGTAATACACGTGTGAATACATAGACCACAATATGTCCCTAGTGAGCCTCTAGTTGACTAGCTCATTGTGATCAACAGATAGTCATGGTTTCCTGGCTATGGACATTGGATGTCGTTGATAACGGGATCACATCATTAGGAGAATGATGTGATGGACAAGACCCAATCCTAAGCATAGCACAAAGATCGTGTAGTTCGTTTGCTAGAGCTTTGCCAATGTCAAGTATCTCTTCCTTTGACCATGAGATCGTGTAACTCCTGGATACCGTAGGAGTGCTTTGGGTGTATCAAACGTCACAACGTAACTGGGTGACTATAAAGGTGCACTACAGGTATCTCCGAAAGTATCTATTGTTTTATGCGGATCGAGACTGGGATTTGTCACTCCGTGTAAACGGAGAGGTATCTCTGGGCCCACTCGGTAGGACATCATCATATGCGCAATGTGACCAAGGAGTTGATCACGGGATGATGTGTTACGGAACGAGTAAAGTGACTTGCCGGTAACGAGATTGAACAAGGTCTCGGTATACCGACGATCGAATCTCGGGCAAGTAAAATACCGCTAGACAAAGGGAATTGTATACGGGATCGATTGAGTCCTTGACATCGTGGTTCATCCGATGAGATCATCGTGGAACATGTGGGAGCCAACATGGGTATCTAGATCCCGCTGTTGGTTATTGACCGGAGAACGTCTCGGTCATGTCTGCATGTCTCCCGAACCCGTAGGGTCTACACACTTAAGGTTCGATGACGCTAGGGTTATAAAGGAAGCTTGTATGTGGTTACCGAATGTTGTTCGGAGTCCCGGATGAGATCCCGGACGTCACGAGGAGTTCCGGAATGGTCCGGAGGTAAAGATTTATATATAGGAAGTCCTGTTTCGGCCATCAGGACAAGTTTCGGGGTCATCGGTATTGTACCGGGACCACCGGAAGGGTCCCGGGGGCCCACCGGGTGGGGCCACCTGCCCCGGGGGGCCACATGGGCTGTAGGGGGTGCGCCTTGGCCTACATGGGCCAAGGGCACCAGCCCCTAGAGGCCCATGCGCCAAGATATAGGAAAAAGGGGAGAGTCCTAAAGGGGGAAGGCACCTCCGAGGTGCCTTGGGGAGGATGGACTCCTCCCCCCTCCTTAGCCGCACCCCTTTCTTGGAGTAGGGGGCAAGGCTGCGCCTCCCCCCTCTCCCCTGCCCCTATATATAGTGGAGGGGAGGGAGGGCATCTATACCTGAGCCCTTGGCGCCTCCCTCCCTCCCGTGACACCTCCTCCTCTCCCGTAGGTGCTTGGCGAAGCCCTGCAGGATTGCCACGCTCCTCCATCACCACCACGCCGTTGTGCTGCTGTTGGATGGAGTCTTCCTCAACCTCTCCCTCTCTCCTTGCTGGATCAAGGCGTGGGAGACGTCACCGGGCTGTACGTGTGTTGAACGCGGAGGTGCCGTCCGTTCGGCACTTGATCATCGGTGATCTGAATCACGACGAGTACGACTCCATCAACCCCGTTCACTTGAATGCTTCCGCTTAGCGATCTACAAGGGTATGTAGATGCAAACTCTCCACTCTCTTTCTACTCGTTGCTGGTCTCTCCATAGATAGATCTTGGTGACACGTAGGAAAAATTTTGAATCTTCTGCTACGTTCCCCAACAGTGGTATCAGAGCTAGGTCTATTGCGTAGATTCTTTGCACGAGTAGAACACAAAGTAGTTGTGGGCGTTGATATTGTTCAATATGCTTACCGTTACTAGTCCAATCTTGTTTCGACGGTATTGTGGGATGAAGCGGCCCGGACCGACCTTACACGTACTCTTACGTGAGACAGGTTCCACCGATTGACATGCACTTGGTGCATAAGGTGGCTAGCGGGTGCCAGTCTCTCCCACTTTAGTCGGAACGGATTCGATGAAAAGAGTCCTTATGAAGGGTAAATAGCAATTGGCATATCACGTTGTGGTTTTGCGTAGGTAAGAAACGTTCTTGCTAGAAACCCATAGCAGCCACGTAAAACATGCAAACAACAATTAGAGGACGTCTAACTTGTTTTTGCAGGGTATGCTATGTGATGTGATATGGCCAAGAAGATTGTGATGAATGATATGTGATGTATGAGATTGATCATGTTCTTATAATAGGATTCACGACTTGCATGTCGATGAGTATGACAACCAGCAGGAGCCATAGGAGTTGTCTTTATTTTTTGTATGACCTGCGTGTCATTGAAGAACGCCATGTAACTTACTTTACTTTATTGCTAAACGCGTTAGCCATAGAAGTAGAAGTAGTCGTTGGCGTGACAACTTCATGAAGACACGATGATGGAGATCATGATGATGGAGATCATGGTGTCATGCCGGTGACGATGATGATCATGGAGCCCCGAAGATGAAGATCAAAAGGAGCAAAATGATATTGGCCATATCATGTCACTATTTGATTGCATGTGATGTTTATCATGTTTATGCATCTTGTTTACTTAGGACGACGGTAGTAAATAAGATGATCCCTTACAAAATTTCAAGAAGTGTTCTCCCCTAACTGTGCACCGTTGCTACAGTTCGTCGCTTCTAAGCACCACGTGATGATGGGGTGTGATGGATTCTTACGTTTACATACAACGGGTGTAAGACAGTTTTACACAGCGAAAACACTTAGGGTTAACTTGACGAGCCTAGCATGTGCAGACATGGCCTCGGAACACGGAGACCGAAAGGTCGAGCATGAGTCGTATAGTAGATACGATCAACATGAAGATGTTCACCGACGTAAACTAGTCCGTCTCACGTGATGATCGGACACGGCCTAGTTGACTCGGATCATGTGATCACTTAGATGACCAGAGGGATGTCTATCTAAGTGGGAGTTCATAAGATGAACTTAATTATCCTGAACATAGTCAAAAGACCTTTTGCAAATTATGTCGTAGCTCGTGCTTTAGTTCTACTGTTTTAGATATGTTCCTAGAGAAATTATAGTTGAAAGTTGATAGTAGCGATTATGCGATCAGTAGAAAGCTTATGTCCTTAAATGCACCGCTTAGTGTGCTGAACCCAAACGTCGTTTGTGGATGTTTTGAACATCGAACATACACGTTTTGATAACTACGTGATAGTTCAGTTAAATGGTTTAAGTAGAGGCACCAAAGACGTTTTCGAAACGTCGCGGAACATATGAGATGTTTCGAGGGCTGAAATTGGGATTTCAGGCTCGTGCCCACGTCAAGAGGAATGAGACCTCCGGCGATTTTCTTAGCCTGCAAACTAAGGGAGAAAAGCTCAATCGTTGAGCTTGTGCTCAGATTGTCTGAGTGCAACAATCACTCGAATCAAGTGGGAGTTGATCTTCCAGATGAGATAGTGATGTTTCCCAAAAGTCATTGCCACCAAGCTGCTAGAGCTTCGTGATGAACTATAACATATCAAGGATAGAGATGATGATCCTTGAGGTATTCACGATGTTTGACACCACGAAAGTAGAAATCAAGAAGGAGCATCAATCGTTGATGGTCAGTGAGACCACTAGTTTCAAGAAGGGCAAGGGAACAAAGGGATACTTCATGAAACGGCAAATCAGCTGCTGCTCCAGTGAAGAAACCCAAGGTTGAACCCAAACCCGAGACTAAGTGCTTCTGCAATAAGGGGAACAGTCACTAGAGCAGAATTACCCTAGATACTTGATAGATGAGAAGGCTGGCAAGGTCGATAGAAGTATATTGGATATACATTATGTTAATGTGTACTTTACTAGTACTCCTAGTAGCACTAGGGTATTGGATACCGGTTCGGTTGCTAAGTGTTAGTAACTCGAAATAAAAGCTATGGAATAAACGGAGACTAGCTAAAGGTGAGCTGACGATATATGTTGGAAGTGTTTCCAAGGTTGATATGATCAAGCATCGCACGCTCCCTCTACCACCGAGATTGGTGTTTGCGTTGAGCATAGACATGATTGGATTATGTCTATCGCAATACGGTTATTCATTTAAGGAGAATAATGGTTACTCTATATTTTGAATAATACCTTCAATGGTCTTGCACCTAAAGGAATGGTTTATTGAATCTCGATCGTAGTGATACACATTTCCATGCCAAAAGATATAAGATAGTAATGATAGTACCACTTACTTGTGGCACTGCCATGTAAGTCATAATGGTATAAAACGCATGAAGAAGCTCCATGTTGATGGATCTTTGGACTCACTCGTTTTGAAAAGTTTGAGACATGCGAACCATGTCTATTGGTGTATATGCATGAAGAAACTCCATGCAAATGGACCGTTTGGACTCACTTGATTTTGAATCACTTGAGATATGCAAATCATACCACATGGGCAAGATGACTGAAAAGCCTCGGTTTCAGTAAGATGGAACAAGATAGCAACTTGTTGGAAGTAACACATTTTGATGTGTGTAGTCCAATGAGTGCTGAGGCATGCAGTGAATATCATTATGTTCTTACTTCACAGATGATTCGAGTAGATGTTGAGAATATTTACTTGATGAAACACAAGTCTGAATTATTGAATGGTTCAAGTAATTTCAGAGTGAAGTAGAAGATCATTGTGACAAGAGGATAAAATGTCTATGATACGATCATAGAGATGAATATCTGAGTTACGAGTTTTGGCACACAATTAAGACATTGTGGAAATTGTTTCATAATTAATACCGCCTGGAACACCATAATGTGATGGTATGTCCGAACATCATAGTTGCACCCTATTGGATATGGTGCGTACCATGATGTCTCTTATCGAATTACCACTATCGTTCATGGGTTAGGCATTAGAGACAACCACATTCACTTTAAATAGGGAAATACGTAATTCCGTTGAGATGACACTGTATGAATTATGGTTTAGAGAAACCTAAGTTGTCATTTCTTAAAAGTTTGGGGCTGCGACGCTTATATGAAAAAGTTTCAGGTTGATAAGCTCGAACCCAAAGCGGATAAAATGCATCTTCATAGGACACCCAAAACAGTTGGGTATACCTCCTAATTCAGATCCGAAAGCAATATGGATTGTTTCTTGAATCGGGTCCTTTCTCGAGGAAAGGTTTCTCTCGAAAGAGTTGAGTGGGAGGATGGAGACTTGATGAGGTTATTGAACCGTCTCTTCAACTAGTGTGTGGCAGGGCACAGGAAGTTGTTCCTGTGGCACCTACACCAATTGAAGTGGAAGCTTATGATATTGATCATGAAACTTCGGATCAAGTCACTACCAAACCTCGTAGGACGACAAGGACACGTACTACTTCGGAGTGGTAAGGTGATCCTGTCTTGAAGGTCATGTTGCTAGACAACAATGAACCTACGAGCTATGGAGAAGCGATGGTGGGCCCGGATTCCGATAAATGGCTCGAGGCCATAAAATCCGAGAACGGATCCATGGACTTTGGTGGACTTGCCCGATGATCGGCAAGCCATTAAGATAAATGGATCTTTAAGAAGAAGACGGACGTGGATGGTAATGTCACCGTCCATGAAGCTCGACTTGTGGCGAAAAGTTTTTCACAAGTTCAAGGAGTTGACTACGATGAGATTTTCTCATCCGTAGCGATGCTTAAAGTCCGTCGGAATCATGTTAGCATTAGCTGCATTTATGAAATCTGGCAGACGGATGTCAAAACGAGTTTCCTTACCAGTTTTCGTAAGGAAAGGTTGTATGTAATACAATCAGAAAGTTTTTGTCGATCCTAAGGATGCTAAAAGGTATGCAAAGCTCCAGCAATCCTTCTAAGGACTGGAGTGAGCATCTCGGAGTTGGAATGTTTGCTTTGATGATGATCAAAATTTTGGGTTTGTACAAAGTTTATGAGAAACTTGTATTTCCAAAGAAGTGAGTGGGAGCACTATAGAATTTCTGATGAGTATATGTTGTTGATCAGAAATGACGTAGAATTTCTGGAAAGCATATAGGGTTATTTTGAAAGTGTTTTTCAATGGAAAGCCTGGATTAAGCTACTTGAACATTGAGCATCAAGATCTATAAGGATAGATCAAAACGCTTAATGGTACTTTCAAATGAGCACATACCTTGACATGATCTTGAAGGTATTCAAGATGGATCAGTCAAAGAAGAAGTGCTTGCCTGAATTGTAAGGTACGAAGTTAAGACTTAAAGCTCGACCACGGCAGAAAAGAGAGAAAGGACGAAGGTCGTCCCCTATGCTTAAGACGTAGGCTCTTCAGTATGCTATGCTGTGTACCGCACCTGAAGTGTGCCTTGCCATGAGTCAGTCAAGGGGTACAAGAGTGATCCAAGAATGGCTCACAGGACAGCGGTCAAAGTTATCCTTAGTAACTAGTGGACTAAGAAATTTTCTCTATTATGGAGGTGGTAAAAGAGTTCGTCGTAAAGGTTACGACGATGCAAGCTTGACACCTATCCGGATAGCTCTGAGTAGAGAGACCGGATACATATAATGGAGCAATAATTTAGAATAGCTCCAAGTAGAACAGTTGTTTGGAATAGCTCCAAATAGAGCGTGGTAGCTGCATCTAGGAGATGACATAGAGATTTGTAAAGCACACACGGATCTGAAAGGTTCAGACCTGTTGACTAAAACCTCTCTCACAAGCAACATGATCAAACATAAAACTCATTGAGTGTTAATCACATAGTGATGTGAACTAGACTACTGACTCTAGTAAACTCTTGGGTATTAGTCACATGGCGATGTGACCTGTGAGTGTTAATCACATGGCGATGTGAACTAGATTATTGACTCTAGTGCAAGTGGGAGACTGTTGGAAATATGCCCTAGAGGCAATAATAAAGTATTATTATTATATTTCCTTGTTCATGATAATTGTCTTTTATTCATGCTATAACTGTATTATCCGGAAATCGTAATACACGTGTGAATACATAGACCACAATATGTCCCTAGTGAGCCTCTAGTTGACTAGCTCATTGTGATCAACAGATAGTCATGGTTTCCTGGCTATGGACATTGGATGTCGTTGATAACGGGATCACATCATTAGGAGAATGATGTGATGGACAAGACCCAATCCTAAGCATAGCACAAAGATCGTGTAGTTCGTTTGCTAGAGCTTTGCCAATGTCAAGTATCTCTTCCTTTGACCATGAGATCGTGTAACTCCTGGATACCGTAGGAGTGCTTTGGGTGTATCAAACGTCACAACGTAACTGGGTGACTATAAAGGTGCACTACAGGTATCTCCGGAAGTATCTATTGTTTTATGCGGATCGAGACTGGGATTTGTCACTCCGTGTAAACGGAGAGGTATCTCTGGGCCCACTCGGTAGGACATCATCATATGCGCAATGTGACCAAGGAATTGATCACGGGATGATGTGTTACGGAACGAGTAAAGTGACTTGTCGGTAACGAGATTGAACAAGGTATCGGTATACCGACGATCGAATCTCGGGCAAGTAAAATACCGCTAGACAAAGGGAATTGTATATGGGATCGATTGAGTCCTTGACATCGTGGTTCATCCGATGAGATCATCGTGGAACATGTGGGAGCCAACATGGGTATCTAGATCCCGCTGTTGGTTATTGACCGGAGAACGTCTCGGTCATGTCTGCATGTCTCCCGAACCCGTAGGGTCTACACACTTAAGGTTCGATGACGCTAGGGTTATAAAGGAAGCTTGTATGTGGTTACCGAATGTTGTTCGGAGTCCCGGATGAGATCCCGGACGTCACGAGGAGTTCCGGAATGGTCCGGAGGTAAAGATTTATATATAGGAAGTCCTGTTTCGGCCATCGGGACAAGTTTCGGGGTCATCGGTATTGTACCGGGACCACCGGAAGGGTCCCGGGGGCCCACCGGGTGGGGCCACCTGCCCCGGGGGGCCACATGGGCTGTAGGGGGGTGCGCCTTGGCCTACATGGGCCAAGGGCACCAGCCCCTAGAGGCCCATGCGCCAAGATATAGGAAAAAGGGGAGAGTCCTAAAGGGGGAAGGCACCTCCGAGGTGCCTTGGGGAGGATGGACTCCTCCCCCCTCCTTAGCCGCACCCCTTTCTTGGAGTAGGGGGCAAGGCTGCGCCTCCCCCCTCTCCCCTGCCCCTATATATAGTGGAGGGGAGGGAGGGCATCTATACCTGAGCCCTTGGCGCCTCCCTCCCTCCCGTGACACCTCCTCCTCTCCCGTAGGTGCTTGGCGAAGCCCTGCAGGATTGCCACGCTCCTCCATCACCACCACGCCGTTGTGCTGCTGTTGGATGGAGTCTTCCTCAACCTCTCCCTCTCTCCTTGCTGGATCAAGGCGTGGGAGACGTCACCGGGCTGTACGTGTGTTGAACGCGGAGGTGCCGTCCGTTCGGCACTTGATCATCGGTGATCTGAATCACGACGAGTACGACTCCATCAACCCCGTTCACTTGAACACTTCCGCTTAGCGATCTACAAGGGTATGTAGATGCAAACTCTCCACTCTCTTTCTACTCGTTGCTGGTCTCTCCATAGATAGATCTTGGTGACACGTAGGAAAAATTTTGAATTTCTGCTACGTTCCCCAACACGCAGGCCCTTGATCCTATATACATGGGCATGCATAACAGCACGTTACAACACAACTCAACACCCCCCCCTCAGCCGGAACTTACTGTGTTTGCATGTTGATGACATACTGATATTTGGGACTAATCTCAAATTGATCGAGGAGGTTAAGTCTTTCCTATCTCAGAACTTTGAGATGAAGGACCTTGGAGTGGCTGATGTTATCTTGAACATCAAGCTATTGAGAGATGATGAGGGTGGGATTACACTTCTGCAATCCCATTATGTTGAGAAGGTGTTGAGTCGTTTTGGATATTCGGACTGCAAATCATCTCAAACACCATATGATTCTAGTGTGCTGATTCAGTCTAAAGGCATGGCTATAGATCAATTGAGATACTCTCAGATTGTTGGTTCACTCCAGTATCTAGCGAGCGCAACGAGGCCTGACATCGCATTTGCTATTAGCAAACTGAGCCGATTTGTTTCCAAACCGGGTGATGTATATTGGCGTGCTCTTGAGAGAGTTATGCGCTATCTGAAAGGTACTATGAACTATAGACTTCACTATACCGGATACCCGTCGGTACTTGAAGGGTATAGTGATGCGAATTGGATCTCTGATGCTGATGAGATGAAGGCTGCATCTGGGTATATATTTACTCTTGGAGGTGGTGCTGTTTCCTGGAAGTCTTGCAAGCAAATGATCTTAACAAGATCGACAATGGATTAGAATTAACAGCATTAGACACATCGGGTGGCGAAGCAGAATGGCTTCGAGATCTGTTGATGGACTTGCCAGTGGTTGAGAAGCCGGTTCCGGCCATCCTTATGAACTGTGACAATCAAACAGTTATTTTTAAGGTGAAGAGTTCAAAGGACAACATGAAGTCCAACAAACACATAAGAATGAGATTGAAAGCTGTCAGAAAATTGAGGAACTCCGGAGTGATAGCGTTGGATTATATTCAAACGGCTAAGAATCTGGCAGATCCCTTTACTAAAGGGCTATCACGTGTTGTGATAGATAGCACATCAAGGGAGATGGGTATGAGACCCACATGAGTTGCCATGATAATAACCCAACCTATGTGATCGGAGATCCCGTGAAGTAGGACCTAGGAAAACAAGCCAGTGGTGAACTGAGGAGAGTAACTTTACTAACCCACTCCGTTGGAGATGCAATACTCTCGGAAACTGTATGGAAGGATGACTACTGTCTTAATGTGTTCCAAGGCTTATATGCATAAGCAAGATGCTATCCTACAGAGCGATCTTTGGAGGAACACACCTATATGAGCCCGACTAGTGGTCACAGTCTATGAGATTGGGGTGATCTCTAGCAAGCTCATGAATAGGCCAGGACTGTGACAAATATGCTCCACCCGAGGGGTCGGCCTTCGGCAGCCTCGTATTAGTGAAACTTGTGGTGAAACTTCTTGACGCCAAACTGACAATTCAAGGCACAGTCCATTGTTCAGTTGTGAAGGAGTGTAACTACTTGGTCTAGGTGAAGCTCAACCTTAATCGGTCTCCACTGAGATGCTGGTATATCAAAACAGCGTTTGGAACAAAGGACAAACTGGGCCCCTGAGATCTGGTGGGGGATTGCTGAAATATGAGATGGGCCTAGAGCCCATATGACAATTTTAGATTTGATCTCGAAGGGCCCATGTAGGTGGCATGACAAGGTGGTGGGAAGTTTAGTCCCACCCCGGAAGTGGAAAGAGAGTTGGAGTGGTTTATAAGGGATTCTCTCCCTCATGCTATTGGAGCTTGAGAAGAGATGAGGCCCTCGCGCACTCCTCCTCCTCCGCTTGCCTCGCCACGCCACGCCTCGTCACGACGCGCCGCGGGTTGCGGGATTGAGCCGAGCCGAGCTCACTCCTATGTGCTTCTTTTTGCCGGTCAGGAACGGAGAGTCTTTGACAGGTGGGGCCACGATCTGAGACGTCGGATCGTGGGCTGCCGACTTGGACGTGGGTCCAGCCCACGTCTCTTCACGCGCGGCCGCACATATATATGTGGGGCGCTGCCAACCCTAGCCGCCACGAAACAGAACGCATCTCCGCCCCCACGCCCACGTCGTTCCTCTGCTGCTGCTGCCGCCGGCGACTCCGTCATGTTCACCGCGTACACCGTTGACGGGAGAGCAGGCCTCCAAAACCCCGTCTCTCCGGATCCTGTACGGGAGAGGGGCGATTAGGTTTTTGGGTAGCGACTACACGACTGCTCGCTTCTGTTTATCTACGTCCGCATCACCTTCGTCATCACCATGTCGACCGACGCCGACCGTGCCGCCGCTGAGAAGGCCGAGGCCGACAAGAAGGCCGCCGAGGATGCCGCGGCTACTGCCACCGCCACCGCCACCGCCGCGGCATGGCCGATTGGAGGGTATACATGGTTTATCCCTCTCGCGTTTCTTTCTGTTGTAGCAGTACTAGCGATATGCGTAGATGTTTCTACTATATGCGTAGTACATGTTCTGTTAGATCGTAATCAGTGTGTTATCAATACTGTCAATGTCATGCTCATAATTTATTCATGGATTAATTTAATCGAAAAACTGCCTATTTTCTTATCACATGGTTTATATACACCGGGCGCTGCCCGAGTCATGAGGCACGCAGGCCCTTGATCCTATATAGATGGGCATGCATAACAGCACGTTACAACACAACTCAACACTTTGTAAAGTTATGTGCTAATGATACCTACAAGATAGAATCATGGGTCGAGCACCACAGCCATGGTCTTGTGTCACTGGATAAGCGTCATTTGATCAGATCAAATCGCCAAGTTAGCGAGAGGGCAAAGAACACATTGTACACATGCAACAAAGCAAGCATAGGCACCTGCCAGGCATACAGGCTCCTACACGTCAGCAAGGGTGGATTTGCGAATGCTGGATGCATGAAAAGGGACTTGCAAAACTACTACCGTGACCTCAGATTAAAATTAGGAATGCAGATGCTCAAATGTTTGTGGCCCAACTAGGTAGAAAGCAGGAAGTTAATTCAGCATTTTTCTATGATTTTGTTGTCCGTGCTGAAGGAAAGTTGATGTATGTGTTCTGGGCAGATGCCACAAGCAGGAAGAACTACAAACATTTCGGTAGTATGGTGTCCTTTGATTCTACATATACTACTAATCAGTATGACATGATCTTTGCACCATTTACAGGAGTTAATCATCATTTACAAAGTGTGTTCTTTGGTGCTGCGTTCTTACTAAATGAGAAGACCGAGTCACATGTCTTGTTGTTTGAGACCTTCCTGAAGGCAATGGGAGGTGTAGCGCCGACACTCATCATAACCGATGAAGCTACTAGCATTAAGAATGGAATTGATGAAATTTTTCCAACCTCAGTACACAGGCTGTGCATGTGGCATATAATGGAAAAACTTCCTGAGAAGCTTGGACCTGTGATTAGAGAAGAATCTGAATTTTGGAAGAGGATGAATGCATGTGTATGGGGTTCAGAAACCGTGACCGAGTTTGAGTTAGAGTGGAATTCTATAATTTCAGAGTATGGGTTGGAGGATAATGAATGGTTGACTAAAAGGTTTAGCCTTAGAGAGTCATGGATACCAGCCTATTTTATGGACATACCACTGGCAGGCATTCTTCGAACTACTTCAAGGTCTGAAAGTGCAAATTCATTCTTTAACCGATTCATTCATCGCAGGCTCACTTTTGTTGAGTTCTGGCTTAGGTTTGAAACGACTTTAGAATGTCAACGTCAAGAGGAGTTGATTGCCGACAATTCAAGCATCCATAGGACCCCCCAACTAGTGACACCGTGGGCAACGGAGAAACAAGTTAGTCAAGTATTCACATATGAAGTGTTTGGGAAATTTCAGGAACAAGTTATTGCAGCAAGAGATCATTGTTGTGTTCAAGGAATTGCACAAGATGGGGGAATAAAACTAGTGACCTTCAAAACGGGAGCCAGTAGGGTAAGGGAGGTCCGTTGCTCCATACATCGCAGTAGGGCAAGGCCTGGTGCGTCCGCAGGGGAGAACTCCACGCCTAGAGGCAATGGCCACCCGCTTGGATCTCTGCCGGAGAGGCTGCCGTCGCTGGGAGAGGTGGCTGCCTCCGGCATGTCTCCATTATAGCGTTGAAGGTTCTGCCGCCAATCACCGCTCTTCGTGGCAGGAAATAGTCGCTGGACTCTGGTGGTCTTGGTCGCCGCAGCCGTGGCCGTGGCCGTGGCCGCCGGCGAGATGCAGAGATTGGGAGGAAAACGATTGAGTGGTTAACTGGGAGAGTTGGTCTCGCTGGGGTCTCTTTTGAAAAGTTGACATGGCAAACTTGGGTGGATGCGGGCGTGTTTGTGCAAAAAAGACAGGGCACAAACAGCAGGCACAAGATTTTGATCCAACGACTGATAATGACAGGATACAAGGATTCACGAAGACGCCGGATTCACAGGATACGCTGCCCTTAAAAATACCTCCTCTGGTTTCCTCCGGGCGTACCCAGCTGACCTACAATCCATGGACCAAACTGCTGTTGTTGTCGCCGTGGAAGCTCCTGCTCCACCGTCAAGCACGGACTGCGACTGGACGGAGCTTCCTGCGGACATACTCGTTAGTATCTTCGGCACCTGCAGATCCCGGATCTCTTCAGCTCCGGCGGTGTCTGCTGTTCATGGCGCCGCAGCCACCTGGAAGCCCGCCGGTTCCGGCGGTGCTCGCCGCACCAGGGCCCCAGCCTGGTCTACTCCGCGGCAGACCGTGACGACAGCACGGCCACACTGCACCACCTGACCACGGACAAGCTCTGCCACGTCACCATCCCGGGGACCCGAGCCCTGCCTTTCGCTCCCGCTATGTCATGGGCTCGTCCCACGGCTGGCTCATCACAGCAGACGACCGCTCCCATCTCATCCTTGTCAACCCCATAACTGGCGCTCAGGTCGCCATGCCACCACCGGAAAGCATGCACAACGTCAAGCTCCGTTATGACGAGGATGACCGCAAACTTGATGGCTACGATCTTATTTACGTGGACACGGTGCCGCACCAAAAAAAAAAGCCAAATGGACTTTCACTGGAGCAAGGTCGCTTTTCCTTCTACATGATTGTAGCCATGTCGTGCGACCCGTCCAGTAAAGATTGCGTCGTGGTACATGTACACAAGCCTCAAAACCTGCTCTCCTATGCTAGGGTTGGGGACACCAAGTGGACTTGGGTTGATACACACGAAGAATGCAAGAGCTACGTTGATGTTTGTTACAATAAGGGCGATGGTTTGTTCTATGCTCTTCGAGGTTGTGGTGATGTGCATACCATTGATCTCTGTGGACAATCTCCACTGGTGAATATTGTCTACAAGCACAAGGCAGATTATGATACCGACAGTAAGTATATTGTACAAGCACCATAGGGCGATTTCTTTCAGATATGGAGATGGGATCGATATCTTGAGGATGATGAGGAGGTGGTGGAGGAGGACGACGATAATGATGTCGATGAGGGTGTGGAAGAGTTAGTGGAAAGGGAGGAGGATGAGGATCAGGAGGAGGAGGTGGCGCAGAATGCTGACGAGTTAGTGGAGGTGGACAATGCAGATGTTCTTGTGGAGCAGTGGACCATGGAGGACGACGACGAGAAAGAGCGTGTGACAGCCCGCTTTGTTGTCTACAAAATCGACTTTATCAAACAAAAGCTCACCAAAGTACACAATCTCAAAGATCACACACTGTTCACGGGTTTCAACACTTCATTTTTAGTTCCGGCGAAGGACTTCCCCACATTAATACCCAATAGCATCTACCATACGGATGACTTGAATCATAATACTTTCTCCAAGAGATTTTCCAATAGACGGGCTTTGATTGACCAAGGCCTTGGGCAGATTTTTATCTTCAATATGGAAGATAATAGTTTCACAAATATACTGGCTCCCAATTCTTCAAGGTTGAATTGGCCCCCACCAGTTTGGATCCTGCCATAATTTTCTTGTGTTCAGATCAATTTATGTACCTAAGGCAAGGACGTTATAAAATTTGGAGTTTCATCACATAGTTATTATTACTTAATATTGTGCAGTATGGTTATAGTTATTTAAGTTATCTCTATTATTATGAACAATTTTCGTGATACATAATGTTTGATCCAGTACGTTAGGAATTAAAGCCAACGCACTTCACCAATAAATGTTCAATCTTTTTTGGGTAACGATTCTAATGGGCCAACTGGCTGAGCCTTTCGCTTGTCGCGTGCTGGGATCCCCCAGCTGCACTGCCACACTTCGGCCAGAATCACTGGATAGAGGATAGTGGGATCGTGCCAGTGTAGTGGATGAATAAAGAACTGCTCGCGCTTCTGGAGTTCATGAGAAACTGAGTGGGTGAGAGCAAGGAGCCAGGAAGAAACGTTGGTCATTCGCTCAGTTGGTCACGCAGCGCGAACGACTGCAGAAGAAGACATGGCAGCAACATAGCTATGAGATTCATTCACAATAATCCAAAGGCGAAAAACACATTCGTTTTGACATGCCAAAAATCTGACGCCAGCTTTTTATCTGTTCCATATCCTTTTGAGGTATGGTACTCCTCTGGCTCAACTCCTGACAGCTAGCCTCTAAATCCTGAGATGCATTCTTGAGGATTAGACGGCTAAGTCATGATGTTTTTGTTTAATAGATTCAAACTATTCTTCTTCTCTCTGAAAAGGAATCAAGATGTGTTCTTATGAGAGCTCTCATCGCGTATTGCAGGTTTTATCTAAGTTGCCATCAAAATTATGCAATTGTCACTAACATAATCAGGAACTTCAGAGTAAGTTGGTGAATTGACCAAAATTTTCAACAATGACACACATTGGTTACGATGTTACTTTAGCTTGTAGATGATCCATCGGCCAGCCACATGAGAATGGTATTACCCAGTGGATACAACTTCATATGTTCAGAGCTGATGCTATCAACAAAAGGTTCATCCAATATGTTCCCCAATTGGATATGTATTGAAGGTGGTTGGGTAATTGTTTGGTGTTTATGTAAAAAGGTAGGACTATGTATTGACTTACAGTTCCAAAGCTTGAGAATGAAAAAAGATTATTCGGTTGCTTGATAGGTATCCTTAACCCGTGAACACTACACATAAATTACCTTCGTTAGGTTGTCCTTAAGGTTGAACAAAGACTGTCTTTGACTGCCTATTGGCGAAAAGAAAAAACCCAATCCAGAGCACACATGCACATGCACGTCCAAGTCGACCGTGTGCCAACATTGCCTCCACGGCCACGCCACCCCGCCGTTTAGCTAACAAGCTAATGCGTGCACGCATACTATCAAGCCAAATCGCTTGGCTTCAACTAATTGCCTAGCCGGTCAGGCTCCAACCGCCCACGCACTTGCCGTATCGCACGGCCGTGCCGCCTCGCACAGCACAGCAGCCTCACGCCGCCTTTAGCATCTCATCATACTCGCAGTATCACACGACGGCCTGGCATCTCGCCTTCACTCAATGTCTCCGTTGAAACTTCAATGGCTCACGGCTACGCGGGATTACAACACATGTACTAGTAATAACCTAGGAGCACGATTAATCAACAACAGTAATCAAAAAACTGCTACGCGGGATGGAGGTGCTGCCCGGTAAAGTGGACTGCTCGATCGACTATGCATCAGCACTTCTGATCAGTACACGACCTTCCGAATGCCAACAAACGTTCAGGCATGCTTTAATTTTGCACCAGAGCTAACAAGGAACACAGTCCTACTTATGCATCTAGCAATCATTTTCTATATCAATGGGTACAGTGCAAACAAGGAAATTAGAGTATATGTTGATGCAGTGCTCCGCTCGAGTAAGGCTTATTTTCATCTTCTCCTTACCCTACCATGTTTTCTGTGGCATCATTTCCTCGAAACAACTACTGTTTCTTCAGAAAATAATATCACGAAAAACAGAGTATCTTCAAAGTAATACACTATTGTGCCACCGGAGTTATTACCCAAAACCACCACACTTGAGGCTAGGGTAACGACTTGGTACCACATTCAAGCCAGGGCACAAGAAACCATCAAAAATGCGCCTAATACGTAACACGGAGCATTGATTGTCTTATTTGCCCGCGAAAACAGCAAAACTGACAACTTGGTCCCAACTGTCGGGCTGACATGGCCTGCCTACGTGGATAATTCACTGAGCTGGCCCAAGGCCCCATCTGTCGGATGCATCTCTTCTTCCCCTCTTTCTTCCTCTAAAAAAGAAACGACCATAGCCTCCTGCGCCGCCGCCGGAGCCCAATTCCGGCGGGCCATCCCACCACCGGCGAGGCAGCCGGCCGCCACAACCACCTACCATCCATGCTGAGTCATCCCGGCCGGACCGCGATCTACCTCCATCAAGGCGGATGCAGTGTCGGGCCCCAGCAGCTGGCGGCCGACCGGGCAGCGACCAGGGGCGGGCGGCCGACTGGCGGCACGACCAGTGGCTGGCGGTGGAAGAAGTATCGGGTCTCGCCCTGAGTCATCTCCTAAGCGGGTCATCCTGCTCAAGCTAATGGCAGAAGATGCGCGTCGGGCACCATGGGCGCCCAGTGGAGCACGAATGGGCGGCGCCGAAGTTGTTTTACAGCGTTCGGCAGCACCGCGGGGGTGTTCAGACAGGCTTTGGCCACGCCTGTGCTGGAGCGCGATGTGGAGGACATCTCCGGCCGCCGCCGTGAGTCCACCATCGGCTTCTTGGTACCACATCAACGTCCTCTGAGCCCGAGCTCACCGTCGCTTTGACAGCCATAGAAGACCACCATGGGCACCACCAAGAGCATCTCCTTGCCACGGCTGCATCGGCTGGCTCCCCGGTGCGCCGCCGCGCGGCCTCGCCTGGTCATGGTGCCACCGACGACAAGCCATAGGCTGTTTGATGAAATGCCCATGATAAAATGGGGAGAGAAATAAAAAGAAAAAGTGAAAAAGGTAAACACTTAAGTCATTGACAGGTGGGGCCCTCGTCCAACTCAGCAAATTGTCCACATATGCACGCCACATCAGACCAACTGGCGGGCCCCACCTGTCGGTTTCGTTGTTTTCACGACCAAATTCCAGCATCAGTGCTCCGTGTTACGCATTAGGCATATTTTTGGTGGGTTTTTATGCCCTGGCTTGAATGTGGTACCAAGTTGTTACCCTAACCTCAAGTATGGTGGTTTTGGGTAAATAACTTGTGCCACCGCCAGTTCCTGCTTGCAATATGAATAGTCAAGACTCTACGATCCATATGTTTTGAAACACCACACTGCAAAGGCACACAATTTCCTGAAAAATCAAGATGGTAGAGGAACAGCACGGCTCATACGTGGTCACACAATGTCTATTCTGAAATTTCTGATAACAGTTATGGTCCTGAATTATAGAGTTGAGTTAAGTTAACCAGTTGCAACAGGCGTCTAACCATCTTTGATTATGGAGATTTTGGATTCCGTGGGTGCAATATATAGTGAAATTTGGAAAATGGTTACTATTGAAGCAGAAATTCGTACTTCTGTGGCAGCTCTTTTTCTGTACGTTCTACATGCACAGTAGCAAAGAATGAGAACTGCACCGCGTTTCATTTTAAATATCAAAAATAATCCTGAGAACATGTATATTTCCCAAGCACATGTATCAGCAAGACATTCTGATGTGGAAGTAGGAAAATAACTAGTGTGCGGATAGTTCTCTTTCACAAATAAACTTATGCTTTTGATGTTGCAATTATTTTATGCACATCCCGTGTAATATCATGAGTGAAAAGCACATTCCATTCATGTTCGACGAGACGTAGCTCGCGATCCCGGTCGTGTACTTTCCGCTTCCGGCCGTCCACAAACTATACATAGCTGGAGACGAAGGTGCGCACACAAGTACTCCCTCCGTTCCTAAATATAAGTCTTTCTAGTGATTCCATTAGATGGACTACATATGTAGCAAAATGAATGAATCTACACTTAAAATGCATCTATATACATCCGTATGTGGTTCATAGTGAAATCTCTACAAAGACTTATATTTAGGAATGGGGGGAGTACTAAGCAGGCCCATTGGAGACATGTGACCCCGCATCGCCTCCCTGGCGGCCCAGGACGAGAATCCTAGCCACCGCAGCGTCCTCCCTCCCCCCTATTCCTCGTCGCGCCGTCACCGGAGAGCATCCCTGGGAAGCTCAGGCCGGCCCAAGGAAGCCGCAGGGCGGGCACTTTTTTAGGTCGGTGCTACGCGGTCAAGTTGCAGAGATCGATTTGGCTTGCGCTGCTAGGCACGTTGTGCGGGTGTGGCCGGCCATTATGTGGTGATGTGCCTGCAAGCGACACAGTGCCGCTAGGCTGCGCAGATGACGCCTAGTCAGGACTTGTGTGGCGCCGAGTGGATGCGGGCGGCCATGCCCTTGCACCCGACGCACTGGGTTGCGCGCGTGGCTGGGCACGGGCTAAGAGGCGTCGCGGCTTTGCTTGGAGGCAACATCCAGCTCCGGCGGCGAGATGTAGCAGGCTCTCTGCCAAGATATCTGCTCTTTGTTGGGAAGTGGACCGCGATGACATGATGCGGGCCTTTCGGACTGGCGGTACTACGGTCCACGGCTTGGTGGTGGTGATCTAGATCCGGCCGGCCGGCTGTGGTGTCTGCAGACTTTGTTGCGGCGACCTCCTACGGCTTCACCGTGGCGGTGGTCATCGAAAAGAATTCGGGAGTGCCTTTCTCTCAAGATCTAGCTGTTGACTATGGCGGTGAGATGCAAATTATGGATCGGGATTTGAATCGGAGGGATGGTTGTGCAGCAGCGATGGTCGTATCATATATAGCTGTTGGGATCGTGCAAAAGTGGTGGTGACAACACTTGTGACTTTGACGATGGTGCTACCCGAGCACCTGGTCTCGAGCTCAGGGCAAAAGCCTAGGTCTAACTGAAGATGGTTATACCTAACAATGACAATGTTTTTTAGGTCATTATCTTGTTGAAGTCATTGTTCGAATACACTCGGATTGATTCTTCAGGGTGAAAACCTAGATTCTGACCTAGGTTGTTGAATCCAGTGATGACGAAGCTTGAATGTCACTCCCTTCCTATAGACATCACTATTGAAGAATCTCACCATCAGTCTAGTGTCATGATATGGTTGGTGCGGATATGTTCATAGATCTAGTTGCCGATTGTGTATCTAGTCGCTTTAGGTTTTTTCCCACGGCTACGCAAAGCTTTGGTCTTATATGATTTTACTTAGTTGCCAGCGAGTTTTCGTGTGTGTGTGTGTTATGGGTTGGGTGCATTTTAATTATGCAGAGGCAGGATATGTGCTCATTTTGTTATGTACCAGGCAGGCACACTGATAGCAGGATGATTTGGCAGCTAGCTAGCTATGCACGTATAGCTAACGATCAGCCGCCGGGAGATTGATCGACTATAACTAGCACAACACGGCGGAACACACGCAACACATAATTGATGGAAAATAGGGTCGTGCCGGTCCTATGTTTCGTATTGCTTTGATCTGGTGATTACATTTACAGGGGGAGCTATGTACATATATATAGTATCTATAGTCTACCTAATACATATAGCCGACTCGGCCAGGGCTACAAATGCGTTCGGACTCTAATGGTCTAATGGTATCCGTGTTTACCGCGGCCGCACCATTGTCATGAAGAAAAAAATAAGTTCACAAAGTGGATGAAACCAACTTATTGAGTAAACCGAGCACCACTATATCAAGGTGGTAAATACTGTACATTGGTAACCTGCCCAACTCACTTGGCTAGGTAGCTGGTTACGAAAACACTTTCATACTTTGTAGGTGAGATGGCACGTCGATCTCCAGCAACGTGGAGCACCACATATGCCTATGTATCTCCATCGTCTCAAAATCAAGAACTACGGTACCTCGACCCTGTACCCGCAACAGGACCACGTCACTGCCCTTCTTCCCGGATGCCTTAAACTCGACTGGAACATCATGACAACCACTAACGGGGAGGTTTGGGTACAATGACTGCAGCTTCTTCTCTATGTCAATCACAGTTTCCAATGCCCAGCCACCACCACCGGCCAGGACTGTAGGGAGCTGTAGCCACACGGATATCTTGAACCCATCTATGGCGAGGAGTTTTAGTAGTTTCCCGTCCAGCGATGTTGTCAAGTGGAGTTGGCTTGCATTGCAGTTGGTAGGTGGGAGCTTCACCAGTCCTGACATCCCCGTTCTCACGTCATAGGCGAGGATTTGGTTGCCCTGGTCCACTAGCCAGTGAACAATGCCACCACGGAGGATGGCAGGATCACTGTAGCGACCGACCGACCTCCATGGGGAGCTAGAATGGCTTGCACAAGTGATGGTCCTCCAACCTCCAGAGGAGGATGCAATGGTGTGTACTTTGATGCTCCACATGCTAATATAGATGATAAGCAGCATGAAAGAGTACTCGATGCCATCAGCGGCTGTGAGCAAGACATACTCGTGGGTGTAGGAACCGCTAGTTAGGACATCATGTGAGTTTGAGAGGAAGGTCGGGTGACCTGTCATGGTATTGTACACACACAGGTCAAAATAGTGCATCTGTTTGGGTCCCATTACTTCTACATGTAAACGGCAGAGGACGATGAAGCTACCGCTTGATGTCATTCGACTGTACAGGCGAAAGATGTTGCCGATGCGGTGTGACATGAACCGTGAGAGGTGCTCATGGCAGAAGGATTCGGCTGCGGGCGTGACCGGGTGGACCAGAGTCAAGGGCCGCTCTTGAAAGATGGAGAGGTAGGCGAGAATGCGGGGGGTTACCAGTCCGAGTTGGGTGACGCGACGGAGGAACGGCTGGCTTAGGATATCACGGCGAACGTGTTTACATGCCGCGGCACAACGGATAAGAGTGACAAGGTCGGTGTGTGCCATGATCTACAAGCCTCCTTGTCATCGCTGGAGCTAACAGAGGTGAATGATGCTTGGCGTCCGGTCTGGGGATCGGAGGGTCTCGCCTCCAGCAAGTTCTATTTGCACTGTTTTCGGCACATGGAAGCTGATGAGGCATTTAAATGGGTCTGGAAAGCAAAGTGCACCAATAAATGGAAGGTTTTTGCATGGCTGCTTCTTGCGGATAGGCTAAACACTCGTGGTCTGCTCAAGAGGAAACACATGAAGCTGAGGGATGACAACTATGCGTGCTTGCTATGCCACCAGCCACACGAGGAAACTGTAGAACATCTGTTCTTTCAATGTGAGTTCAGTAAGTCATGTTGGGGGAACCTAGGGGTCACGTGGCCAATGCATGGCAATCGGGTGCAACTTTTGCATGCAGCTAAAAGCACGTGGGTCGGGCCAATGTTCATGGATGTCTTCATCGTAGCCTCTTGAAGCATATGGAAGGAACGCAACAATAAACTTTTTAGAAGTGTGGTGCCGACTGTCGATGGGTGGAGCCAGAGATTCAAGCTTGACTTTGGCATGATGAGACACAGAATTAAAGAGACCTTAGTGCCGTTTGTTGATCGGGCGGTTGACCTGATCTAGTTTACCCCTCTATACCCTTGATGTATAGGACTTCTCTTACCCCTCCTGCCCCCATGTAATTTCTATCCCATGTAATCTTGTGTGTTGAGATGTAATACAAAAGTCAGTGGGGGATGCCCTCACTGTCCCAAATTTTCAAAAAAAAGTCTTTTTTAGTTGGTTGGAGGTGACTTCTCACTTTGTTGTCAGTATGCTCGGGATGTGATACTAATACTTATCTTGATTTCAATATAGAGTAAGCCATGGCCTTCCCTAAAAATATGTTGCACATGATTTATAATGCTTTGAATCTTTGTGCCGCGCTTGCTCATCTGACAGATCTAACTTAATTTGTACAAATGCAAAATAAAATCCTGTTGCAACGCACGGGCATTTGTGCTAGTACTATGGAAGAAATCGATTGACAGGAGGAAGTTCATGAAGGTATACTACTACTACTTGAACGGAGAACCTGATCGCTCGAACAAATTAATATGGCGCAGCTGCCCCTGTAAATTGACCTTCAGCTCAAGGTAATTACTTTGGGGACACTAGTCAATCACTATGGTATTCATGCATCTCTGTTCTTCCCTAAAAGCTTATTTTTTCTAGAAAAAATTAATGCCACTTCATGTTGTTGATGTAGGATGTGGCTTGCCAATCATTTTTCTAGGACAGTAATTAAGCCAATTAATTTTGTTGATGTACGATGTGGTTTGCTAATTATTTTCTAGAAAAAATAATGCCCTTGGTTTCTGTTCTGGTGTAGGACCACTGACTAGTCTGAAAGTCCGAACCAACTTTGTGGCTGTAGCCTGTAGCTCAGCTTCTGTCCTCCTTACTGATCAACTAATTTAGTTCGAGAGTGGTTTTTCTACACCCCCACCACACTACAACACTCAAGAAAACATAGTAGAACATTTCAAAAAATTCCGATACTTTATGAAAATGATCATGAACAAATGTTATAGGCGCTTACAAAGTTTGGTGGTCAAATAATATTCAAGGAGCTCCATGCAAAAATGAAAATATCTCTGAGAATTACTCAAAATGTAAGCGTACTGTTTGAGCAGATTTTGTAATTTTGTCTTTTTTGTCCAGAGCTCCTCGAATGTTGTTTGACCACCAAACTTTGCAAGCACCCATAATATTTGTTGATAATCATTCTCACAAAGTTTTGAAATGTTTTGCTGTGGTTTCTTGAGGGGGTGTACCAGGGGTGTAGTGTGGTGTGGTGCAGTCACTGCTTTTCCATTTAGTTTTCATATGATGCTTAGCTTTCACTATTCAACCTTCGATGCATTTTCTAATTTTGACACTTTGTTATGAGGAAATTTACTTTGTAATTAAGTTTGTTGCAGTTTGATTCTACCTACAAAAGTTGATATAATCTTCATAATAGTCAGTGACTAATTTATGATATGAAGGCAAAATATTTGCCTCATATTTTATTCGGTTTTGCTAGTTCTCAGCTAGCTCAGAAATAGTTAGGTCTAAATCACCTGTATACTCCTCAGATTAATACGCTCAGATGTGTACATGTACAGTTGTCTTCCACTCCTGTCGTTGGATTCTTTATAATTTTTTGTGTGTGGGTGAGGCAAGACTGGGCCTTTCTGTGGTTAGGACCAGCATGGGCTTTTCAATGGTAGTCTTTTTCACATTTTTGTCTTGTGCTTCCGGTACAAGTGGGAGAGAAGCTGAAACAAGGTGAGTTTTTTTTTTTGCATTTCATTTTCTTATGCTTGTTATCATTTGGTTTCTTTTTTATTTTTCTTATTTTTTTAATTTTTTGGCTATCAAATATTCAAATGAGTCGTGGCTGCAAATTTTCAAGAGTTGTGCAACTGCAAGTTCTTAAATGAGGACGCAACTACAAGTTTTTTGTGGGTTCCGAATGCAAGTTTTCAAAGGGGGTTCGCAATGGCAAGTTCTTAATCTGGCAAAAAAAAGTTCTTTATGTGGCTGGAACTGCATATTTTCAAGGGGGTGGCAACTACTAGTTTTTAATAGGGTCACAACTGCAAGTTTTAAAATGTGTTCACAACTGCATGTGTTTAAGTGGAGTCGCAACTGCATGTGTTGAGAGAGAGTCGCAACTGCATGTGTTTTGAGATGGTCACAACTGGATGTTTTCAAATGGAGTCGCAACTACATGTTTTCAAGAAGGGCCGCAACTGCATGTGTTTAGATATGGGTTGCTACTGCATGTTTTTAAATGGAGTCGCAACCACATGTTCTCAAGGGGGCGCCC
>NC_057812.1:742367740-742402917 GCF_018294505.1 Triticum aestivum
GTCGCAACTACATGCATCCATGGGGGTCCGCAAGTGCATGTGTTCAAGGGCGGGTCGCAACTGCAGGTTTTCAAATTGAGTCACAACTGCATGTTTTTTAAGGGGGTCACAACTGCATGTGTTTTGCGGGGGTCACAATTCCATATTTTCAAATGGAGTCGCAACTACATGTTTTCAAATAGAGTCTCAATGAGATGTTTTTAAGCGGGGTCGCAACTGCATGTTCAAGATATTTTTTTGCCGATTGCGATCAATATTGTGAAAATTTTGCAATAAAAGAATCCAAACTCACGAATATTTCTTAAACTTACTAATAATTTGTCAAATTAATGAACATTTTTCTAGTTAGTGAACATTTTTTTCAAATTCTTCAACATCAAATTCACAAATATTTATAAAAATTTGCAAAAAATTTAGAACTCCTGATTTTTTAAAATAGATGAATGTTTTTCTAAACATTATGGTTGACAAATGGTATATTTTGGAAATTCAGTTAAAAGATATAATATTTTGAATTTATATTACACAATAGTGCGACGACTCTGGTCGCTTGCTGCCCTAAAACATGCAACAACTTTTTGATGTGTGCTTGCTCATTATGCGACTAGCAACTTGATATGTTTTTGTTGAGACTATCTCAAGTGTTGTTGGTGATCATGTTTCCAGATCACAGGATATTGTTAACTGTAACGATAGTTCTAAAACAACATTGAGATTATGACGTTAGAAAAAGGATCATACTGAATCGACCCAATCTTGTTTGTTATACTTTGAGATAATATCGTCTGTAAACAATTGTTATAAAAAGGAGTGTTAGGATGTGTTTTAGTTTCTTAAACAATGAGAGTAGCATAGTCACTTCCTACAGAACGGTGGACATTGCGATTGCTTAAACATCATCTGTAACAAGATGATGATAATGAAAAATTACTGGTTCATCGAAAAGTTAGACAAGGGACTAGATAGATCAAAATGAGATTTGCTCCTCCGACGACGGATAGATATTATTTAGGGCCCTCTCCGTGCGACAACATCCATCATTGTCTGGCCAGACACAGGTGACTACGTCATAGGGATGCCGGAACACTTAAATGAGAAAAAGAACAATACCGGCAACAAGATCAATAGTAAAGTGAGCATGTGCATGCCTCAGGAGGATACCGATGCATCCCGGGTGTTGTAAAGTATTGCGAAGGAAAGGGAACATCACATGATCAGACATTACCTAGAGTTTGAACAGTCGAATCATTCTGAAATTTTGAGGGGTTATCGACACAGGAATTCCATAGCCGATGAACAGTTGGATTTTCCAAAGTATATCCAAGCTGGACGCAGGACTCCTCGCCTCAAACTCTTCTAGATTCCCGTCTAGATTCGACGGGGCTCTAGTATATCATAGATTGCAGGAGATTTATTCATCGGGACGCGATGAAATTTTGTAGGGTAGTTCTATACTCAATTCCACACAATTCCACAGAAGCAATCGTCAAAGCGATGCTCGAGAAACGGGGATGGTGAACACGAATCCGTTGTCCTGAAAAATCTGCATGGTCGCCCGAGGGCAATGTTGACGTTGAGACCCTGAGCTCCATGGACTACTCCTCCAATCTTGAAGTTGATGGTGATGAAGACACCGTCCAATCTTGACGATCCTACATGGAGCATAGTCCTCGGCCTAGCTGAGACGACCAGTCGAGCCGGCAACAAAGATGTCGAGATTGATGGTGAAGTTTCGTTCCGACGTGTAGATCGCATCGGAGCCGATCTGAATTTTCATCGCATCCCGGCTACCACCAGCGGGGACCTGCATGGGCCACCAATGTCGGGTCTAAATCCGGCATATCTTGAGGTAGGGGTCCTAATCTAGGCGTCTTGGAACAATGGTAACATGGACACAAGATTTACCCATGTTCGGGCTCTGATACTCTATGTCCTGCTTTTGTTTGTATTCATATGGGGATAGTACAGAGTACAAGTATCTACGACGAGATTGTTGTATATGATTCTAATTATATGGAATATCATCTATCGACTAACCTATCCTCAAATTATATAATATACCGGAGACATAGGATAACAAGAGTCTTAGTCGGATATGTCGGTGGAGAGGAGTCCTCGGTTTATGTGTCAAGTCTTGTGAAATCTCCCTTATATATGTTATGGGTTGGCTGAAAGAAGCCCTTTAGTGAACCGCCATGGGGATCCTTAGTCTGACACATCAGTTCGGGAGACGACGTGGTAAGTACCCCTAGTTCAGGACACAATGACTCGGCGTCCGTGATGAGCAGGTCCAGGTACATGTGCAGGTCGAGGCTGGTGGTGGTCTCGGCCAGGTCGAGGATGGCTAGTAACTCTTCGACTACCTTGTCAAGCTTCTTGCGGTCTTGGTCCTCGTTGGTGGTGTTGGGCAGGCTGTCGGCTGTCGGAGGTCGGCCGCATACGCTGAAGCCGACTGACGACCCGTTGTCTTCCCTGGAGCAGCTCATGTGGCGGTAGTAGTCGTCCAAGGAGAGTAGGGCAATAGGCTACTTAAGTTGTCGTCCAAGGAAAGAGTAGGCCATCCAAGGTGGTAGTAGCTCATGGTGCTGCATGTCCATCGTGTGGTGGTAGTCGTCTAAGGAATGTAGGCCACTTGGATTAGGCCAGTAGATCTACTGAGACTTGGAAACAGTACGGAATCCCAATATATCCTGGGAGTCCGATAACAATAGAAACCCACGATTAGGTGAGGCATGCCCCAGATACGTCACCGGTTCGTATTATCCTCTTGTCTTTATATACGTGTCCCCTTAGTCGAACTCAGTCCACAACAAAGCCGCTTGTTCGGATCTGCTGTTTTTTCCTGCCAGCGCCGCCGCTCAGGAACGGCAATCTCTACCACCTCCCACAGCGGCCATGTCACAGACCGACCAGGCCAGGCCCATGGCGACTGCTGATCTGGAGGCCGCCATTGCGGCGCTCCCCGGCAAGAAGCAGCGCCTGCGGGAGTCCTTCCACCGCCTCGTCGCATGCGCGCCGCCCCATGTCCAGCTCCCGTTCACCTGGCACGACATTGATGCCTATGTCTCCTCTCTTCACTCCTCCCTTTCTCTCCGGTTCCGCCAGATGCAGCAGCGGCCCCACCCCGTCGCCCCTGTCTCTACCCCACACGACAACGAGTCCATCCAGGAGGACCAGGAGATGGTTAGGGATGATGAAGACGAGTCCTCAGTTGAAGAAATGAAGGAAGATAACATGCAGAAAGATAGAGAGGACAAGAAGAAGAATGTAAGCCTCCCACATCTAGACACAGGCATTGGCTTTGTGGCAGCGCCATGCCACAGGGCGGGAGGAACTCTTGATCAAGAGTTTCGTATTCCGACGCGGGTTCACGCCCCGTGCGCCGGCAACCCTATACTTCAGCAGCCATACATGGGGGCGCTACCGCCTGATGTGATGATTCCTGCGCTCGGGCGACAACTACCATACATGGCGTACCAACACGAGTTTCCTGCCATGCCGATGAGCAACAATGTTCGTATGATGGTCCATCAGCCCTACACGCCGTACTTTGGCCAAGAGTTCTTTCCTGGTGTTTTGAGGCAACACACGATGGGCATCGACCATGTACTTCAGAACCAGCATTACATGTCGCACCATCAACCCTACTTCCCACAACACTCCATGTCGCACCATGGGTACACACAAAGGATGCATGCACTAGGTTTTCCAATCCCCCATGAGTTGGGCACTGATGCTGTTCCTGATTCATCTTCTTTAAGAAAAAATACATTTGATAAATTTTTTACTACGCTTAAGACCCTTGAGAATGGAATCCAGAAGGACGTCAATCAAGCAACTATGGTGAATAAAACAACCAACTTTAAGAACAAGGACAAGTCGAAGAAAAAAGGCAAGTCCAAGGGTCCCAATAAGGCTGATACACCTGGTAAGTCTAAGAAGATTGGCGCCACTGCTGATGCCGAGTGCTTCTTTTGTAAGGAGAAAGGTCACTGGAAGAGGAACTGCAAGAAGTATTTGGCAGAAAAGAAGAAGTCTGCAAATTCCAGCCCTAGTATGAGTGTCATACATGGGCTTGATATATTCCTTGCTAATTCATAGTGTAATTCTTGGGAACTGAATATCAGGTGCTCATATTTGCAACTCGATACACGGAATATAGAGGCCTAAGCGATTGGCAAAGGATGTGGTGATGATGCGCGTCAAAAATGGAGTAAAAGTTGACGTGCTTGTCGTCGATGTCCTACCTCTATATTTTTATTTATGATTTATTTTAGAGATTAATATCTTTTAATATGTTCCAGCCTCAAGCAAAAGCATTATTTTTGGATCATATTTGTTGCAAGGTGGTTAATCGTTTAACCCCGAGAACAATGATTGTCCAGTTTATCAATGCGCATCAACTTACTGTTATTGTAATAATTGTGATCAACTTACTGTAACAATCGTTAGGGTAACAAATGTTTAATGTAACAAGAATGCCGACAATAATGACTGCAAATTCTAATGGTAACAATGATGTTGAATAGACCCACTTATTAGAAACTACGAGATCATGTCTTCATATGTTGTTGGTATCTTCTCATAGTATGTTAACATTTACTTGTGTCCTTAGATCATGGGAATATCATAGACCTGGATAAAGTATGGTTGATTTGAGATCCCCAAAAGTTGCTCCATAATTGGACAATTATAAAGGTGGTTTTTGGGTACACCGAAAAGTATATCGTGGTGCCAGTTATGTAAGACTGGGATTTGCCCCTCGAAAGATATTACTGTGCTCAGCATTGCCTGGCCAGGTATTGTGATTAAGGAGTTGGTCACAGGGATATTGGAATATGGAAACAAGAAAAGAGTACAATCTGATTACGAGGATGATCTAGAAGTTGATCGGTGAACGTTGATGCGGAGAAAATGAAGGATATCACCGAGATTAATGAATGAATGAGCTAATTAGTTTGTATGTATGTGACCTCATATGATTGCGTCTATATGCATGCACGCTCGTGCTTCCCATCCTTTGCTTTCTGTTGTAGGAGAGACGAAAGAATTACGGCTCTTTTTTCTTTTCCGTTCCGATGGTACGTTTTGATGTTGGTCGTACTGTATCACACATGCACGTACTCGCACGTGCTGGTCCTCACGAGGGGTACCTACCCAACATCCCATTACCGCTACTCCATTGCAAAAATAAAAAAACAGGGAAAATAATGCTGCTACCTGGCGTATGCAAGTAGTATCCTATATACCTAAGAGATTCACCCCCACTATCCTATTTATCTTAACATGTGTAAGACAATAAGATTTGGGAGAACCAGCACAACCCTCTAGGGGTGGCTTATCTCATTATATATAATGGATGTGTTACAATACGTACAATATACGTACATAAGTACAGAAGCTATACATAGTCTAACACCCTCCCTCAATCTTAGCCACTTTCTAAAGAACTGAGAAGGGTAAGATTGCGCCTACAAGCCTCAAACTGTGGCAGAGGTAAAGGCTTAGTGAAGATGTCTACAAGTTGATCCTTAGATGAGATAAACTTGATCTGGAGTTGCTTCTGTGATACACGTTCCCGTACAAAGTGATAGTCAACTTCAATGTGTTTCGTTCGGGCATGAAATACTGGATTTGCAGAAAGGTATGTAGCACCGATGTTATCACACCAAAGAATAGGAGGCTGTGGTTGAGACAAACCCAACTCCTGAAGCAAAGACTGCACCCAAATAATCTCTGCAGTAGCATTAGCCACAGCCTTGTACTCAGCTTCAGTACTGCTACGTGACATAGTAGCCTGTTTCCGAGCACTCCAGGCGATCAAATTAGGGCCAAAGAATACTGCATAACCCCCCGTGGATCGCCTGTCATCTGGGCTACCAGCCCAATCTGCATCAGAGAAGGCCGAAAGGACCCGAGAGGAAGTCGGCCGAATATGCATACCAAATGTTAGGGTGAACTGAACATAACGAAGAATGCGTTTAACAGCAGCCCAATGAGTATCTCTGGGAGCCTGAAGATACTGACAAACCCTGTTAACAACATAAGAGATATCTGGTTTCGTGATCGTCAAGTACTGAAGTCCACCAACAATGCTCCTGTACTCTGTGGCATCCGCAGGAGACAAAAGCTCACCATCAACAGCTGTTATCTTGTCGGTAGACGACATGGGTGTGGTGGTCGGTTTGCACTTCAGCATGCCCGCTCTTTGTAACAACTCCAAGGAGTACTTCTTCTGCGTAAAGACAAGACCAGTAGCACGAGAAGTGACCTCAACTCCAAGAAAGTAGTGAAGCTTTCCAAGATCTTTGACCGCAAAATCAGCACCAAGAGAGCAGACAAGAGCATCAGCAGCATACTGAGAAGAGCTGACAAGGATAATATCATCGACATATACCAAAAGATACATAGTGACTTCTGGCTTCTGTAGAAGAAATAATGAAGTGTCAGCAGTGGACGACACAAACCCATGAGCACGAAGGGCAGAGGCAAGGCGGGCATGCCAGGCACGAGGAGCTTGCTTCAAACCATATAGTGCTTTGGAGAGACGACAGATATAGTCAGGACGATCAGGATCAGAGAAACCAGGCGGTTGTTTCATATAAACCTCTTCCTCCAAAAATCCATGTAGAAAAGCATTCTGCACATCAAGTTGACGAAGTGACCAACCACGAGAAACAGCAATGGAGAGAAGAAGCCGAATAGTGGTAGGCTTGACGACAGGACTGAAGGTGTCCTCATAGTCAAGACCATGGCGCTGCCGAAAACCGCGAGCAACAAGTCGCGCTTTATAACGCTCAATAGATCCATCCGAATGCTTCTTCACTTTGAATACCCATTTTGAGTCAATAACATTTACTCGTGGTGGTGGAGGAACGAGAGTCCATGTCTTGTTACGAAGGAGAGCATGAAACTCCTGCTCCATAGCCTCTCGCCAATGTGGAATGCGCAGGGCAGCCTGATATGAGCGAGGCTTAGAAGATGGATCCGCAACAGCAGCGGCCAAACAAGCAGCCAACCAAGCAACCGTACCATCCTTACGTTCCTTAGGTTTGAAAATGCCACTGCGACTGCGTGTATGTGGTCGGGACACAGGAACCACCGAGGTCGACAGAGCAGCCTGCAACGGGCTGGAGGACGGCGACGTTGACGAGTCAGCAGGTGACGAGGAGCCAGACACAGTAGCCTCGGGCTCGGTCGGCGAAGAAGGCCGGCCCACCGGCGAAACCGGCAGAGCAGACGAAGCAGCTGGCGACGCCGGCGTCACAGACCGGGCCGATGGCGAGCCCGGCATAGTGGGCCGTGGCGCGGCCGGTGTCGCGGGCCGATCCGCGGATGAAGGCGACGTGAGGACAGCGTCGCGGACCCGAGCTGCAGGCGAAGACGGCGTGACGGGCCGAGCCACGGGCGAAGACGGCGTGACAGGCCAAGCCGCTGAAGACGCGGCGGCCGCTGGCGAAGAGGGCCGAGCCGCTGGAGACTCGGCGGTCGCTGGCGTAGCGGACCGAGCAGTGGAGATGCTCGGCGCGACGGGCTCTTCGGGTGACCATGCATGGGCACGCGAATCGATGCCATGCAACATAGGGCGATCGACGTGCCCATCAGAAGGCGGCGATGATGATGGTGAATCCTCCAACAGCTCCAAACGAGCCCCACGTCCGGTTCCTGCACCATGGTTAGGTAACAGCAAAGGAGAGTATGCAACATCATCAAATTGGTCAGAAGCAACAGAGGATGAATGCAGAGATGGTGGTTCGACAGTGGATACAGGAAGTTTGGCAAAGGGAAAAACATGCTCATCAAACACGACGTCCCGAGATATATAGACACGATTAGTGGGAACATGAAGACATTTGTAACCTTTATGAAGAGAGCTATAGCCAAGAAAAACACACTTCTTAGAACGAAACTCAAGCTTGCGCTTATTATATGGACGAAGATGCGGCCAGCAAGCACACCCAAATACCTTGAAAAAGGTATAATCAGGTTGTTCATTAAGGAGAACCGCAATGGGAGTCTTCATGTTTAAAACACGAGTGGGAGTACGGTTGATGAGAAAGCATGCAGTGGTGAAAGCATCACTCCAAAACCGAAACGGAACAGATGCATGGGCCAAAAGAGTAAGACCAGCTTCAACAATATGACGATGCTTACGTTCGACTGAACCATTCTGCTGATGTGTATGTGGACATGCTAAACGATGAGCTATCCCAAGCGACTGAAAGAAGGAGTTGAGGTTGCGATACTCGCCCCCCCAGTCCGATTGGACATGAACAATTTTGTGCTTGAGAAGACGTTCAACATGTTTTTGAAACTGAACAAAAATATCAAACACATCAGATTTGCGTTTAATAAGGTAAAGCCAGGTAAAGCGACTATAAGCATCAACGAAACTGATATAGTAATTATGACCACTGACAGAAGTCTGAGCAGGACCCCATACATCTGAAAACACAAGTTCTAAAGGATGTTTCACCTCACGACTGGACTCCGAAAAAGGAAGTTGATGACTCTTCCCCTGCTGACAAGCATCACACACTGCTACATCTTTATTACTAGACAAACTATGAAGCTCATGACGACGCAAAATATGACGGACAATAGGTGTGGCCGGGTGACCAAGACGAGCATGCCACTGTGACGGAGAGACCCGAACTCCACTGAAAACACGGGCGACGCCAGGATGCTCCAGACGGTAGAGGCCCTGGCACAACCGCCCACTAAGAAGAATGTCCCTCGTGCCTCGATCCTTAATAAAAAGATCAAAAGGGTGAAATTCACAAAGCACATTATTATCACGTGTGAGTTTAGGAACTGAAAGAAGATTACGGGTCACAGATGGAACCCGAAGAACATTGCGAAGCTGAAGACTCCTATTGGCATGTCTAGTGAGAAGAGATGCTTGACCAATATGAGAGATGTGCATACCTGCTCCATTGGCGGTGTGGATCTTGTCGGAGCCATGATAGGGTTCACGAGTGTGAAGCTTCCCCATCTCGCTGGTCAGATGCTCTGTCGCCCCAGAGTCCATGTACCAGTGTGGATCGATGGAGTAGGACTGAGTGTGTCCCTGTTGCTTCTGCGGCGCGGGACGATCAGCCATGGCGACCTGACGGGCATTGTTGCGTGTATCTTTGCCGTCATTGCCAAGACCAAGGAAGCTTCGCTGGAAGCGCTTATGACACTTGGAGGCCCAGTGCCCATCGCGGCCACAAAGCTGGCACACACGTGGACCGCCAGCCCCCGGTAAGGTTGCAGTAGGTGGGGGGGCCGAGGCGGGCGACGGTGGCAGCCCCAAGGGAGACCGGGGTGATGAAGAAGAGCGGCCACCCTTGATGGCGGCGTTGGCCGAGAGGGAGCCAGTGCCCCTGGAGCGGCGTGTCTCGACCCGTTGGTCAGTGAGAAGGAGCCGAGAGAAAACCTCGTGTGCCAGCATGGGTGTCGAGTTGCCCCGCTCGTTGATGATCTCGACTAAGGCATCATACTCCTCATCAAGACCATTGACAATAAACGAGTTGAACTCGGAGTCGGAGAGGGGCTGTCCAATGGAGGCCAATGTGTCGGCGAGGCCCTTGACCTTGTTGTAGAACTCAGTGGCAGTGGAGTCAAGCTTCTGACACTCTCCAAGCTGACGACGGAGTGCAGAGACACGAGCCTGGGACTGCGCTGCAAAGGTTCGCTCAAGGATGGTCCAGGCCTCATGAGACGTCTCCGCGAAGACAACAAGTCCGGCAACTGCCGGCGAGAGCGACCCCTGGATGGAGGAGAGGTTCGCCTGGTCCTGCCCCGTCCAGACGCGATGCGCCGGATTGTAGACCGGACCGTGCACGCTGTCTACCAGTGCGGGTGGGCAGGGAAGCCATCCGTCGACGTAGCCTAGCAGGTAGTGACTCCCCAAGAGCGGGAGAACCTGCGCACGCCAGAAGATGTAGTTGTCGGCGGAGAGCTTGATGGTGATGAGATGACCGAAGTGAAACGGCGGCGGCGAAGACGATCCCATCGAGGGGGCTGCCTGGGGTGCAAACACCATGGAGGCAGCCGGAGGCACCGAAGCCGATGCGGGAGGAGGCAGGACCGCAGCCAGGGCGGACGCCGCAAAGGTCGCGGCCGGGTCGGACGCCGCAAGGCCCGCGGCCGGGGCGGACGCCGCCAACCCCGCCAGCGGGGCGGTGTGATCCGCTTGCGGCAGGAGCGGCGGGACGACGCCCGCGGAGTCCGCAGCGGACGGCGGCGCCGCGGTGTGGACCACGAGGTCGCGCCCAAGCGAGGGCGCCGGCGGCGTGGAGTAGACGGAGCCGATGCTCCTGGTCCCGATCGAAGCCGGAACGGCGACGGCATCGAGCGGGAGGTTGAGCAGAGCCGCAAGAGAGGCCGGGAGGAACCCCGCAGCAGTGGAACCGGTGGTGGCGGCGCTCGACATGACGGCGGTGAAGGCGGCGGCGGCTGCGGCGGCGGTGCGGATATTAGGGTTTGGAAGCGGAAGCGATCGTAACCTAGCGTTATATCATGTAAGACAATAAGATTTGGGGGAACCAGCACAACCCTCTACGGGTGGCTTATCTCATTATATATAATGGATGTGTTACAATACGTACAATATACGTACATAAATACAAAAGCTATACATAGTCTAACAACATGCAAGCTATCCACATCAGCAGTCCACTCACATCAGCGCTCCGTTACCGAATTACAAGAGGGACCCACCATAGGTTGACATGGATTCTCTGCCTCCACGTCACCTCAACTTCTTCTACCAAGTTGTGTCACACACAAGTCACCTCAACTTCTTTTACCACATTGTGTCACACACACATGCTGTGCGTTATCACGTTGTGCGGCACGCAGCAAATGTAGGTGGCATACGAAACGAGGGCCTGCCCATATTCCTTTCATCCACTATCTTGCCACTGATCATTAATAGGCCCGTTTACTAGGATAAAGCCAGTTCGTCTCACACAAATCATGAACGAATCATTGCGCCTTCCAACTGGGTGCTACTGCGACGGGGCGGCGGCGGACATGTAGCAGAGCACCGGTATCCATTAACTAGAGGAATAGGTGTCAGGCAGGCAGCGGTGAGGACGTAGCAGCAGCCAGCAGGCGAGGCGCCACACACCGACGACAACGATCGTAGACTGAACGCTCCAGCTAGGGCTGAGGTATGTCAAAATATCAATTAATCTTTTTGCCTAATTTTTGGACAGATTGGTTTGGTGAATCGGTTTATCTAATCACATCATAGAGATAACGAGTACTTCTTTTTCGTAGTGAATAATTTGTGCATCATTAAATTTTGGACCGATTTATCTACGTTCAATACTGTCAAAATTCTGCAGCCGCCACTGGGTACTACTGCAAGGGTCGAACAAGCAGAACGAGAGTGCCAGATCGATAGAGAAGAACACCGCTACATGACCAGAAACTGGAGCCCTATGTTGCCATCATGGACATGGATCGGAAGGCTCTGAATTACGCCAGATGCATTCATCCCCTACAAACTATAATATTTCGGGGCAACCTTTTAATCATAATTTAATTTCATTAATATCTGTGTAAATGCAGATAACTCATCATGCTTATTTCTAGGAATGGAACTAAGCTTCATCAAATTCAAAAGCATGTATAATGCTGCGCACTACACAAAACAAACAAAAAGAATGAGAACAACCTGAGTATACTGTCATGAATGGTAGCAGTATGTTGCACAAGGTTGATCCGGTGAGAAGCATGATTTACTCAATAGTGTACCTCGTGATTTATTAGTGATATCTTTTAACAGAAAATTAGATTATTAGTGAACTCGCATTTTTTCTTCTGAGCAAGCTATGTTTTTATGGAATGGATAGTTAATAGTTGTCATCGTTGTTTCAGGTTTTTTCCAAGGGCTGAGATGTCTCTACTTAAAGGTGTTTCTTTTTGCATCAGCTTGCTTTTTTTTTTTGCGGGTGATGTATCACCTTGGTGATATACTTTTTTTGCGGGGAACCTTCGTGATATACTATTAAGGTAATAAAGGAGAAGAAGTTTATCAAAGAAGGTAATAATTAGTAAAAAAATCATGTGCACACAATTTAAGCTTTTCAACACTTTTATCTTATTCTAAACAATATTTTTTTCCAAGAATGTTATTTAAAAAAACACATTTATCACATTCTAAACAATATTTTTTCCAAAGAATATTCTTTATCATCGCACATACTAAAATTCATGTGCACACAATTTTAGCTTTTCAACACTATTCTCTCTTATTCTAAACAATATTTTTTTCCAAGAATATTATTTATCATCGGCACATACTATCTCATGTTTCTAAACATCAAATTATTTGTTAGAAATTCCCGCAACAACGTGCGGGGTATCATCTAGTTTGTACAACACATATGCACTGAGTGCTCATGTCACCATGCTATGCATGCATGGAAAACTAATGGCCCTGTGCCCCTATTCCCATTTTTTTAGAACATAGTACAGAGGCAAGCGCTCATTATATACGCGCATACACTCATCCCTATGAACACATACACATATGGAGACCTTGGAACCATGTTGGCACTGCGTTATTTGGTTAATAAGATGGCTGTATGCATTTTTCTGATGCAGAGGCCGAGGAATTCTCCCTTTTCGAAAAAAAATTGGACGCTCTCGACGGATCTCCTGCTCAAGTACGTCAATTGCCGATCTCGATCAGGCTAATTCTCGATCGATCGAGTCCGATCTGATCGAGGATTCTCTCCCCGGTCCAATTCAGCTTGGCTACGTATTGTGCAACATTAAATGCCAGGGAGGATTTGAGTTTGTGCGCACCCGGCCGGAGACGACTTACGTGCCGGCGTTCCTTATTCCTAGCTGGTTATCGGAAGGAAGCGAAGGCCTCCAACTCAAACGCACACGACTGTTGGTGCGATGGAGGCAACAAAGATTGCAACGATGCTCCCAGTTGATCTCCTCCTTGAGATCGTGGCACGCACCGACTTTGTTACCGTGGTCCGTTGTGCCGCTGTCTGTAAGCACCTCCGCCGTGACATCCTTAGTCCGCTGTTCATACGTCGCTTCAGCCAGCAAGCGGCCTCCACCATGCTCGCACACTGCCCCTATGACATGCAGCTCCTGACTCCGGTCCACCCGGCCACGTCTGCAGCCTTGCACTTCTGCCACGGCTACCTGACGCCTTGCATGTTACGTCACGCCGCCAACCTCTTTGGCCGGTACTATCCGGTGACGTCCCGTGGCGGCCTTGTTGTCCTTGGTTTTTACAAGAAATCTGAATCCGAGCGCTCCTCTGGCCTGTGCGTGTATGATCCCATGACAGGCCGTCACACCTTCCTCTCAAGACCGACAGGTGACCTGACTACCGGGATAACCGGCAGGCATACGTCCTGCTCACCGCCGTAGACGGAACCGACAACTCCTTCAAGCTGCTCTTCATCAGTGTCTGCGAATGGGGCATCAAAGTACAGGCTACCACATCCTCCTCTGGTACCTGGGGGCCCATTACTTCTCATGTGAGTCACCCTGACTTTCCATGGATGCACACAATTGGGTACAACACCCCTGCTATCCTCCGTGGCGGTATCATCCACTGGCTAGTGCACAACAGGGACAAAATCCTCACATATGATGTGGGCACAGGGGCGCCGGGACGGGTGAAGCTCCCGCCCACCATTCACAATCAAAGCAAGCTCCACTTGGCAACATCACCAGACGGGAACCTGTTGAAACTGCTCGCCATAGAGGGGTTCAAGATATCGGTGTGGCGACAACTACCTGCGGTCACATCAAGCTGTGGTTGGTCGATGGAAAATATGATCGACATTGAGCACAAACTACGGTTGGTGTGCTCAGACATCCCCCACAGGAGTGGCGATGTAGTTGTTGATTTCGAGGGCTCCGGGAAGAGGAGCGGCGATGTGCTGCTGCTGCAGGTATACCGGAAATATGGATGTACTCCGCTCATAGTTCTTGATCTGCAGACGAAGGAGATGCATACACATAAGTGTGGCTTCTCATTTTGGGAGATCAACCTATCATCCCACCTAGAAACTATGAAAGTATTTTGTTAGCTAGCTAGCCAAGTAAGGAGAGTAGTATGCAAATAAATAGATGTTCACCTGACTAAAGCATTTTTTTGCGCCTAAGCGGTATGGAGTGTTATTTGTTACTGTTGGTAACCGAACTTACTGGTGCCCTAGCTCAACCAAAGGAAAATGTTTTGACTCCTAAAATATAAATATGTAACTTTTTGATATTTTATTTTATGTCATTGTTTTTTATGGATCTCCGATGCAATAGAGAAACAGGGATGACATGACAACAAATTCAGAAAAGCAACATTTTTTCACGGTAGCTATATCTGTTTTTTCAAATTGTCTTTCAAGATCACACCTCTATTGAGATACCGTAATTTATTATATATCTATTTGACATAACATTAAGTTTCTAAAGAATTTACTGGGGCATTAGAGCATATACAGCCGGACCCCCTACTTTTCCCCTAAACGTCCGAAACATTCGCCTGGTCAGTGCCCGGTCAAAAAATAGTGAACCAAACCGGACCCCACGCTTTATCCCTAAACGTCTGGACTGACCGGCACCCCTCAAATCGGGACGAAATATGAGCGCAATATGAGGGGTTGCAGGCATGCCCGAGCAAGGCTCCACGTCAGATGTAGCGAGCCGGCGACCCCACCTGCAGCGACTTGGCCAGAAGGCCGTGGCCATGATGGCGCCATCAAGCTCGCCGCTCGAGCTAGGTGCGCTGGGCACCGGAGCCTGCGTGCCGCGCCGCGACGGAGCTTGCCGGTGTCACCCTGGAACTCGCCCGAGCCTTGCTGGAGCCGGATCTCGCGCATCCGGCCAGGTTTTTCTTTTTTCCCTTCTGCGAGAGGCACGGCCATCCCCCTCGGAATCGGGAAAAAATGCGTTTTTTTTTCTTTCGCGAGAGGCATGGATTTGATTTCGTGAAAGGCACGGATTTGTGGTCGAGAAAACAATTAATCAATAGCATAGATGCGTGGAGGCTAGAAAAGACTAGTTGTGATCTGCATTGCTTCAGTTAGTTGTTGTAACTAGACGGCCGATGAATGTGCAAACAGAATGGCATTCTTGTTCCTAGTTTGCCCCGTATGTGTATGCAGATGGATCTATAATACAGAATTACTTCTTTTACATTTATCTAAATGCAGATGGATCTATAATGTTGATACAGATTTTTTTTAGATGTAATTGTTCTGTTGAACCATAAACAAAAATAAGCAACAAACGTGTTCTCATGCATAGCAGCTCACCTTGACAAGAGGCTAAGAAATCTGGCCCGGTCCGTCAAGGCCCAAATGCTGCCGTGCTGCAGGCGTTTAGTCCAATTAAATTTTAGTTACAACCGAAGAAATACCACCTCGATTCACCCCGTCCCCATGCGTACGTGCAAGCTGATCGCCTCCAATAGTCCTACCGCAGATTGACGCCTCCGCCGCCATATTGACGCACGGCGGTTAGCAATGATCCGCAGCCGCGGCGGTTCCCTGTCAGCGCCGCTCGAAGACGCCGACATGCTCGAGGAGATCCTCGTCCGTCTTCCACCCCAACCATCCAGCCTCCCGCGCGCTTCCGCTGTCTGCCACCGGTGGCGAGGCCTCCTCACTGACCCCAGATTCCTCCGCCGGTTCAACGAACACCACCGGGAGCCGCCCCTCCTCGGCGTCTTCTTCGATGACGGCCTTAAAATCGAGTTCGCTCCCGTCCTGCCCGCTCCCGACCGCATTCCTCCTCGGCGCCTCGGCATCAAGGGCCGACTGCTCGGGTGCCGCCATGGCCGGGTCCTCATCTTAAGATGGGAGCAAGCGGAGATTCTCGTGTGTGACCCTATAACCGGTGACCAGCAATGTGTGCCCATTCCGCCCGAATTCAACGGGGGCTACGTCAACGGGGCGGTGCTATGTGCTGCGAGCGACCAGAGCCACGTGCACGGTAGTTGCCACTCCACCCCCTTCAAGGTAGTATTGCTGCTTATGTGCGCCAAGGATAATCGACCGCTCGCCTCTGTTTATTCCTCTGAGTCTGACACATGGGGCGATGCCATCTCAACAGAGGTCTCATGTCCAGATTGTATAAGAGCTGGTGCTAGAACCCTTGTTGGTAAAGTCCTCTACTGGTCTTTTATGTATGCAAAGGAGGGCATAATTGGGTTTGATTTTGAAAGGCAAAGCCTTGATGTGCTCGAGGGGCCTCCCGGCATGAATAGTTCCGGCAATCACCAAATCATCCAGGCAGAGGATGGCGCAGTTGGTCTCGCCATGTTGTCTAACCATTACCATAACATTCAAGTGTGGCGGAGGAAGGTCAATTGTCATAGTGGTGCCAACTGGGTGTTGTCGAAGACCATTGAAATGCATAAAATTCTTGGGCTTGCTCCTCAGTTCGAAACACAGAAGGCATGCTTGAAATTTATGCGAGGATATGTTGAGGATATTGATGGGGTATTATTATATGTGAAAGGCAGTGTCTACATGGTTCAACTCAAGTCATTGCAATCTAGAAAGCTTTGTGAAGCCCATAATTGTATTACTTGCTGTCATCCTTTTCAAGAGTTTCGATGTGACAGGTGGTTATTCATCCCTGGTCCTTGTATTGTAGCAGTAACCAAATCTTTTTTTATTTTGTTCATGGAATACTGTTTATTATGCCATCATTCATTATAGATAGACAGACAAGCATTTAAGTCTCCACTCTTCATGGTAAGGGCATCTCCAATAGCTGTAAGATAGGTGTTGATAAATTTGCCATCTAGGACATAGTGATGATGTGGCATATAATAAATATGGAGAGAGAGCAAAGTTGTATGTAGAATAACCAACAACCTTTGCACAAGCTCCAAGGTAAAATAAAGAGCAATCACATTTATTTTCTCATCATCTATTGGATAGCTTAGATACAACCTATTGTAGTAGTTGTATGATGGCTTCTTGGTTGATGACATGGACATTTTACCAACAAGATTAACATACAATCTATTGGAGATGCCCTAAGTTTGCCAGGTTGACAAGCTTATAGCTCCTCTGTTTCGTGTGTGTTATCATTCAATGTAGTTATTTTCATCCTTGAGAGATAAAAAATCAAATACCAAATAAGTAATAGTGGAAAAATCAAATGATAGATGGTTCACTCAATCGACATGTTTGGATCCTCGAAGCTAGTTATATTCTTTGATTCGGTACTTTTAGTTATACTATTCGGAAATCATTTAATCCCTTGGTGAATGTGTTTTACTTGGAAAGGAACTAAGTCAATCTATAAGTGTATTAACGACGTACCGGTATTGCCTATTGATTTGCTAGCTCTAATGTAATTATTACTTTGGATGTTCCTTCATCCAATGCTATGAGTAATCCAGACATTCAAGTTAGCTGCTAAAGACTACTATATTTGATGAGAAATCTAAACCTGATACGCTTAAACCCAGTTCAACAGTATGCATGCATAGCTATATACATTATCCCGGTATCTCATCCTGTTTAAAATTGAATAAAATGCGTGCAGGTGCGAGGGAGACCAGCTAGCCGGCCATATTGGCTGATCTTTATCCTGCTGCTCAGCTTGGCTAGCACTGAACGGGGCCCTGCATGGCGCAATGTTAATGATTCGGTCCTGCACCATTTCGTCTCAACAAAAGGGTAAAATCCATATTCTTATATATCAGGCAAAGACGAGTATTGTGTATTTTTTTTACTATTGACAATCAGCTTTTGTGGTTGAGAGAACAATCGGTAGTGTAGCTCCATGGAGACTACAGACTATGTTTGATATTTTTTCGTGTTGTATGCTTACGAATCCGTAATCATAATGGCAGTGAGTGAGCACTGACGGGTGTTTTGGCAAGTGCTCACCTGCAGATTGGCTACGGGTGTTGTAGCAGCTTGTTAGATACATGTTAATTCGATCTAGTCCCTTTTCGAAAAAAAATCGATCTAGTCAGTTTTCTCTGTTATTATAGTGGTGAAGTGCTCACCTGCAGATTGACTACTGTCCCCAGCACTTGCTGATTAGCAGATTACCTAAACCTGGAGGTTACAATGATGGGAATCAGGTAGGCCTGAGTTATGCGGGCACTACATGGGGTAGCTGAAGGCCAACATTGACATCTGGAGCTACGGTCTGCTGCTCTTGGAGCTCATCACGGGGCGCCGGCACATCCACAGGAGGCAAATTTTAGCATGGTCCCTCTTACCTCCCCTTTTCACATGAAAGGTAAGAGTAAATAATAAAACTGAAGGTAAATTTTAGCATGGTCCCTCTTACCTCCCCTTTTCACATGAAAGGTAAGAGTAAATAATAAAACTGAATCCTAGTTGAACCAACAGTGGTATGTATAGCGAGCAGTATGCGAATTGGTGTGTCGAGTGATGTATTACATCCAAAAGATAGTAATAGAGAGTGTGCTGTTTCAGATGTAAGTGGAGATGATACATATGCCCTAATCCAAACAAATTGCTTACTCTGTTTTTCCTTCTTCCTCTGTTTCTGTTTTCATTCTCCACCTGCACTTGTGGCGAACTCCTCTTACCCCTCCACCTTTTGCAACTGCCAATGGCCGCCTCCCTCTACACCCAGGATTTAGTGGGACAAGTTCAACATGCATATTGTTCGTACTAAAATGTATAACAACATATTATAGCAAACATTTTGGGAACGAAAGCCACAATGGTCCGACTTTATAATAAAGCCCTAAAACAGGTCTGAGTGCAAACAGAGAGCAAGGATACAACTGCTGGGATTACCAACTTAACAAAGGTACGGCTGGGGGGGAACCAGCAAAAACATCCCCAAAAACAGATGGACAAGCATGCAAGGAAGTCAATGGTCTCGCAGCAAACATACACTCATGTCTATAACTACTTACGTGATCTCTTCAACATGAGAAGGCGCTCTGCAACATCTGTCATTGCTGGTCTTTCATCCACATCAAGATTAAGGCATTCCACGGCAACCCTTGCAAGGCTACCAAGAAGCTCCAAATCTCCTGGTTCTACAAGTTCCTTGTCAAACAGCTCGATTGGCATCTCATCTTTTTTGTGAGCCTCAACAAAATTCCTCACTAAGCTGTTATGGTCGGAATAAGTGGCCTTCCTCCTGCTAACAAGTTCCAAGAGTAGTACTCCAAAACTGTAGACATCACTCTTTTCCGTCAGTAATCCAGTTTGTAGATACACTGGATCCATGTAAGTCCTATCACCAATGACAGATGTGGTGTGTTCTTTATCCCTTGCAATCATCCTTGATATACCAAAGTCAGATATTTTTGGTACATAATCATCATCCAAGAGTATATTTGCTGGTTTCACATCACCATGCAGAATTCTTTTGCCGGTTTTTGAATGCATGTAGGCTAGACCTTCCGCTGATTCTGCGGCAATATTTAAACGCACATCAAGATCAAGAGGCACCTTGTTGTTGCTGTGAAGAGTGTCATCAAGGCTACCTTTGGAGAGGAACTCATAGACTAGCATTGGGATGTCAACTTCTAGGCAACAACCTATGAGCCTGACAATGTTCTTGTGGATGACTTGAGACTGAATAATGACTTCGTTTGCAAATTGCTCGTTATGTGCCACACTGTCGGTAACAGGCTTCTTTACTGCAACTAGTTGGTTATCAAGATAACCCTTGTAAACTTCACCAAAGCAGCCTTTTCCTATAAAATTGGCACACTTCAAAATTGGCTTGAGCTCCTCCCTTGTGTAAATCTTTATATTGTTTGCCTTTTCTAGTGCAGGTCCTCCATTTTTCATATAAAGTTGTCTCATCTTCCTCTTTTGTCTACGAAGAAGGAGAATGAACGCGACAAGTGCTATGACAAAAAGGCCTCCTATTGCAGCTACATAAAGAAATTCCGTTACATATCTCATAAACTGACAATCGAAAATAGTACTCGAGAGAATAACTCGAAGGAATACAGGAGTTCGGACCATCGGCTGCTGAATAAGTAACTTACCTACGCCCAGCTTCGCTGGCAGGGGAAACATTTCCGTGCAATGGTCAAGTTTGGCGTTGCCCTTTGTTCCGGCAGGGCAAGCACATTTGTATCCTCCTTCCGTGTTGTGGCATTTCCCGTGGCAAGGATACAAATCTGGATTCTTACACTCATCAATGTCTACAAACAAATTCACCAGACATGCATATACGTACAGTTAATATAAAGCCACATGTTACGTAGATACGGCTGAAGAGAAAAGAGATGGATATATGAGTCAAATGTATGTACCTCGGCAGCCATTTGGAATGTATGGGTTGCCTTGGTACCCTTGCGAGCACCTGCACGTGTACCCCGTGGCCGCGTAGCCATCGGCCATCAGGTCCAAGGGTACTTGGACGCACATGGTGTTGTCACCGGCGCACGCGTATCCCTTGGGGGCCGGTTGGCCAGGCCGTGGACACGAATGGTTGGCGATGACAAAGTCTACAACAACGGGCACCCCTCTGGCCTTGTTCTTCCGCATGAAAACATCACCGTGGAGGTCCAGCGATGTGAATTTGTACCAGGACTTGTCCACAAACATGCCATAGACGCAGTCATCTTTGTAGTTTGTAATGCCTAGTGACGAACGTCTGTTGATGGTCACTGTGTAAAATTAAGTGAAATTTGAAATGTCAAAATCCAAAAGAATTCCCTAAATATGCGAGATTTTCAGAATTTTGCATATTTCAGTGAGGTCACAAATAAAAGAACCTTGGTTGCTGGTGTCTTGCGGCGGAATGGGGACCTGGCAGCAACCCCGCCCCAAGCATTTCCCGTTGACAGCGTCGTCGAAGGTAACGACTGCTTCGCAAGGGGGCCCCATTAACTGACTTGCGCTCGTGTGCTTCCCGATGGCCATCAACACGGTGCTTTCCTCCGTCATGAAGAAGGGTGACAAGGACGGGAAGGATATTCTAATCTCCCCCCTATACGAGTAATGCGTCTCGTTCAATTTGCAGTCGTAGCAGAACGGAGCGTGCACCTGCAGTTTCGCATCCGCGACGGACACGCCGGTGAGCTCGACCGGCGAGAAGGACATGTTTCCAGGCATAGTATAGTCCTCTATGTCGTTCAAGCTGTAGATGCTATCCTTGGTCATGATCAGCGGCTTTCTGGAGTTGAGCTGCGAAACTAGGCAGTCGATCGAGGCCTCCAAGGAGTCCTCGTTGCAATTAGGAGGGTCATAAGGAAAGAAGGCGCGGGGCGGATGGAAGGTGTCGTTGCAGATAATTTGGAAGCCTGGCAGGAAGCAGCCATCCTTGGTGCCAAAGGGGTAAGGGATGCTCACGTCCCCGCACCTGTCGGGACACCCCGGCAGTGTCACCGGCTCCGCCTTGCTAAGCTTTTGCCGGCCGGCCGCAGCTATGAGCAGCAGTCTCACTGCCAACAGATAGTAGTAGTGGGTCGTCATGCTTTCTCTTGCTCTTCCTATTAGCTACCTGCACAACAAACGGAATCGTGCAAAAGCTTCGATTAGCACTCAAGTTCATCTACACGGAGCCGAGGACAATCATGCACATTGCATACTCACTCAAGTCCTAAAGAATCGCCATATCAGAAAATGGCCACAACAAAAAAGGAAAGCAAAATATCATCAGAAAACAGAAAAAAACAGATCTAGCCCGTCCCATACCTCCAGCGATGCACGCCGCGGTGGCAGCGGCTGACCCTCGGATGGCTACGGACGACCTCCCTCACAGCGTCTCTCTCACGGCTGACGTTACCGGGGATGGCAACGGACGGCCACTCCCCCCTCCCGCTCTCTCTGTCCTACGATGGTGTGTGTGTGTGTGAGACTATAGGAGGCACGAAGAAAAGAACCAAGCTGGGTGGCTCACTCCACTGACGGACTACTCACTGTTCACTGCAATCGCTAGCAGCCAACGAAAGATTCTCGTGTAAGTGGAGGTTGTCTGCTTCTCAGACTATTCATAGCGAGAGAAATATAAACATATCTAGGCAAATAAAATAGATGATTTATAAATAATTAACGAGGATACAGAGGCATGTCGTACTCCTTCCATTCCCTTACACAGGGACGCTGTCAAAAATATATTTGGCATCTATACAAGGCCATCAACAATAATTATGGTAAAAATTAATGATGTTTTCTCATACTAGCAACTTATTTAATACTTGTATAAATGTAGTCGTAATGACACTTAGCTACTTTCTTCTCATTTCTTCCTTGCAGGCATGTGACGTACTAATTATACTGATTAACGAAAAGAAAAAATCGGCTTGCAAAGCAGTCATCAAATTTTACCATCGTACCTGTAATCTGAGTAACACCACACATATCAAGACAAGCTGAGTCTACAACCTAATAAATAAAGTGTTGCATGACCGATACATATGTTATTCCTTATCATATAAGTGTTAACATACTCCCTTCATTTCTAAATATAAGTTTAAAAAAAAAATTAATATAAACTACATACGAAGCAAAATAAGTGAATCTACACTTTAAAATATGTTTACATATATTGATATGTAGTCTTCAGTGAAATCTCTAAAAAAATACTAGTACTCCCTCTGTAAACTAATATAAAAGTGCTTAGATTACTACTTTTGTATTGTGAACGCGCTTATATTAGTTTACGGAGAGTAATATTTACATGTTACTTTCTTTTCTAAGTTACTTCCGACAATGAGTAGTGTCAGATGTCAAACATCACATGCTCCACGTACGAGCACCGATTAAGCTACTCCACTTTCTCTTTCTCTTGTAAACAATTACTGAATGCGCATGCCTCACTCACCTTTGTGTGAATCAGCGCCCTCCCATTCAGTCTTGGCCTGATGCCGGCAAAAAAAGTGAGCCACGGCAACAATTGATTTGATGCAGACCTGAATTGATTCGCTGGTGCAGAACACTGTGTGGATGCATGGGATTCCTTGTTGAATTTTCTGCTCATGAATAGGGGAAAAGGACTATGAGCCTGCCTATTTTGAGCATTGGCCGATGCAAGTACCGAGCATTGGCCGGCGCAGACAAAGTAGCGTGTGTGGCGGACGGAGGAGAGTGGCCGAAGACAGCCAATCCATCGACATGGAGTTCTTGGGGACGGAATCTTTTGCGATATTCCGCGCATGTACGTTTTTTTTTTTGAGAAATTGTTCATTCAAATGTCAAATCAGTACAGAGTAGGTGTCCCTTATAAGCACACTGAAACGCAAAAATAAAGGACCATAAACAACTAGAGTACCCTAAGACAATCATAACACAAGAAGATCTCCGAAGCCCTATGTCATCATCCCTGAATCTTGAGAGAAGACCCCTGCAGCAGAAGGATCTGCAACCAGTCGCAAACAGGTCATCATCTTCGACCATGGTACAATTGCCGCCACGCTGCTTCCTCCTTTCTTGACACCAGCGCTAAGAGGGCATGGACATCAATCCAACACACCTGCAACAGCCGTCGCCATCTTTGGCTTTGAGTACCGCGAAAAATGTCCCTTCCGAATTACTCGAGTTCACCCGCGCATGTACTTGATCGACGCGGCACTTTGCACGAGATGAGGTACGAAAGACAATCCTCTATAACACTAAGCTCCCTAATTTTAATTTTAAAGAGCCCACATTTAATTGTTTTCTCCAATTAAAATTAGGTCATTTGATTTTAACCAGATCAATAATTTCTCAAAGCTTCATCGTTCAATTATTTTATACTACCTCTGTCTGGATTTAAAATTCCCTTAGCCAAATCACAAGATCAAGATGTGCTCTACCCGAGATCCCTCAAAACTCTTGTCTAGTCTAACCAATCAGAAGGCCTCGTTTCGTATTTAGACACCCGCTGCTAACCTCCCAAGCTTAGGGCCAGTTGGTTTATGGCTTCTATCAGCTTCTGGCGACTCGCACTTTTGGGCTGGCCTAATGGCGGCAAAGAAACATCTCTTTTGCTTTGGGTCTTTCGTGATAAAGGACGGGTCGGAGATTCGTTTCTGGGAAGACATCTGGCTAGGCAATGCCAGTCTCAGAGAACAATATCCAGCCTTATATAACATCGCTCGCGATAAGAATAATACTATTGCGCACGTGCTCGGTTCTTCCCCGCCGAATATTTCGTTCAGGCGGGATTTGATTGGCCCCCGGCTTGTGTCATGGCATAATCTTTTATCCCGGCTGGATTCGATTAACCTGACACAAGGTCGGGATGTGTTTCACTGGAACCTTACTACATCAGGATCTTTCACAGTGGACTCTATGTACCGTGCACTCACGCATTCTGAGGTACCAACGAGTAATAATAAGAAAATTTGGAAGTCTAAAATTCCACTAAAAGTGAAAATCTTCATGTGGTATCTCCGTAGGGGAGTTGTGTTAACCAAAGACAACCTCGCACGGCGCAACTGACGAGGGAGTAAGAAGTGTTCTTTTTGTACTCATGACGAGACAATCAAACACCTCTTTTTTCAATGCAAGTTTGCACGTTCTACGTGGTCAGTCATCCAAATAGCGTCAAATTTGTATCCGCCCACAAGTGTTGCCAATATTTTTGGTCATTGGTTGGACGGTATTACAAATAGGTTCAAAACGCTAATAAGGGTGGGACTGTATGCCTTAATTTGGTCGACTTGGCTATGTAGAAATGATTTGGTTTTTAATGACAAAAATGTTTCTCCTCTACAGGTTATTTTCTGGTGTACGCACTCGCTACGTACGTGGTCTATACTACAACGGCCGGAGTACCAACCGCTGTTCATGGCGGTGTGTGCGCGATTGGAGCAGGTGGCTACGGATGTTTTTCCCAACATGGGTGGCAGCATAACCTACGGATTGAGCCACCACCTTCTTCGACATAGGCATAGTGTCGGTCTAAAAGGCTCTACTGTTGCCGGTTTGTCGATTTTTATTTCATGAATTTTGTCAGACTTCTGAATTTGGTTGTGTGCATCTTAGTTATGCAGAGGCCGGGTGTTATTCATAATGCTTTGTATCCGCTTGATGCTACATTTTGAGATAATAAAGTCGCCCTTTATCGAAAAAAAGCAGCTTATTGCAAAAATAAGCTAGAAGCCCAAAAGAACTCGTTTTGAAGAAGCAAGCTCTGCTTATTTCCAACCCTCTCCTCTTCACAATGAGAAAAAACCGGGAGGAGAGTGGCTTCGTGCAGCTTATGACTTAAAATCGAAGGGGCATATCAAAAGGGCACTGTGGTTTGCTGATATTACAAAGAAAATGCTCCTCCCAGACCCCCATGCAGAAAGATGGAAAACACTCACTGACTCAGTCGCGCATCGATTCCCTGACCTGGCTCCCGCACTCGACCTGCGCTCCCGCACAGAAAGTCTAGGGTTCGTCTTTGCCGCCGCCACCACCGCCGCCGGTCCCTGGCTCCTCGTCGCGGCTAGCTCCGGCAACATGGACGGCGGGTAGGAGCCCATCTTCCCCTGCTTCTCCATCCTCTGCCGTGATTCCTAGGGCGCGGCTGCTCCCTCGCAGCTCCTGGTCGGTCCGGCCAGGGCAACACTCTGCCGAATGGCGCCCCACTCCGGCCGATGACCAAATCTGGTGAAGGACCCCCCGTTCATGCCCCCTCCCCTCCTCCTAGTATTTGGCATGAGCTCCTCTACCAAGGTGAGCATCCCACTTTGAATTTTTTTTGCCAAACATTCGTCCATATTTGCTATTAACTGTTGTTGATTATATATGGTGCTGCATATACACTTGTTGCTATGAATGTGATGATTATATCTGATTTGCTATTTTTTCCTATTGATTTGCATAGAGGAAATCTTGATGGCTGTGTGTATGCTACAATTGTATTTGCCTATCTGTCTTGCATATTAATTTTTGCTATTATGTTTTATTGCCATGATGAAAACTAGATGAAAGCACAGTGGGTTAATGTTGGTCTTAGAACTTTCATTGACATTTGTGTGGAAGAAGTGAATGCCAATAACCGTGGCAAAGAAGGAACATTGACGAACCTTGGGTATGACAACTTGATAAGTAAGTTTTTCGAACGCACGAGGATAGAATATACCAAAAAGCAATTCAAGAATAAGTGGGATGTGATAAAAAAGAGTATGTTGTCTGGAAGACATTAACCCAAAAGGCATCTGGCATTGGGTTTGATCTTGTTACCAAGACCATTGCGGCAAGTGATGAATGGTGAGCGAATGAGATACATGTATACATATTAGTTCCAGTGGTTACTTTCTTCCTCTATCATCATATTAATTTCATTGCACTAATTTGTGATATATTTTCTTCTAGAGAAATGAACTTGCCCCCAAGTTTCAATACACTCCACTAGAGGATGAGATCGAACTGAGTGCTATATTTGATGATGTTAGTGTGACAAATGAGTATGCGAGGGCGCCACAACCCACGTCCTAGGTTGGTGGCTCTCAAATTCGCATTGATGATGACGATGTGGCAGGCTCAGACTGTGAATTAAATGCTACTCATGTGACACCTAACAAAGCTAAAGGTTGAAAGAAGAGATCATGTCCTTATTCACATAGTCCTACAATTGTGCTATAGATAGTACCCAACAATGTATTCAGTGTCATGAGAACTTTATTATTTAGTACACCATCTGTAAACAAATATAAGACCGTTTAAATCAGTAGAGTAGTGGTCTAAATGATCTTATATTTGTTAGCAGAAGGAGACTAGATGATGTGCTAATGTGTTTGTGTAATAGAAAAACATAAAATCAAACCCTATCTATCAAAGTGCGGTGAATGAATTTGTAACCCGCCCTGTTTACTTGCTAGCTGGCTAAGGGAACAATTTCATGGTTTGTAGGCGAGATGCTATATAGGTCGATCTCCAACAATTTGGAGCACCGCTTTTGTACGCATCTCCTTGGTTTCCAAATTAAGAAGGGAATCGTTTGCCAACGGCGCACCGGCCAAACGATTCGGCCAGTCGCTCGCGAGCCACGCGATCCCTTTCGATCCTGGGTCTAGCGATCCCCCACGCTGGACACAGGCAGGCCCACACATCATTTTTTTTCAAACAACCTTATCTTCTTCCCCGCATCCTCTCCTTTCTTCCCTTCGCAGCCTTCTTTCTTCGTCGCCACGAACGACGAAGTTTTGATGTTTTTGCTACCAGCTGCTTGCACCGGTGCTTCAAACGGCATGGACCGGGGCCGACATAAAGATGACCGGCGGTGCTGAAACTGCTGTCGTCATCAAACAGCAACGACTGCCTGCTGCTAGAAGAGCAGAGATGCCACAGCTACCTGCTGCCATGGCCGGAACCGCGTGTATACAGTGTTGCATCGGTGATGTAAAAAAGCTTCAACCACACTTGAAAAAAGCTTCAACTATAGATAGAAAAGCTTCAATCGGCACTGATCAACTAAAAAAGCTTCAACCATAGATAGATTTTGCTACTGCCGGCGAGGGTTTTTGCTACATCCATCATGGCGGAGTTGTGACCTCGTGCCGGCGGTGACGATGATTTTGCTGCAACCGTTGTCATTTTTTGCTACGACCGATCATTTTTTCTGCTACATCCATTCAACGACACATTTTTGCTACCATGGAAAGCTGCATCCGGTTGTATGTTTCGTTGACGGAGCTACGTCCCTCGCGACGACGAAGGTTATTTTGCTGCAACGGTCGTCGGTTTTTGCTACGACCAACGAGAAAATTTGCTACATCCATTAATGGTGCAGATGTGATGCTAGATGACGGCGACAATGATTTTGCTGCAACCGTCGCTATTTTTTGCTACCACCGGCGAAGTTTTTGCTACATCCATCTAAATGGCGTCGATTTGGGCGGCCTTTGTTCGTGCAACCTCGGGCAGCGAGCATCGACGACGGCGGTCAGAGTTGCGGCCGGTGACACGGTGGTGCTGCGACGGACGTGATATGGCGGCGACGGCTAGGTGCTGCAAGGATAGGGGACGTTGGGCGTGATGGCGATGCCGTCCTGCTGGAACCGGCGAGGACGGTGTGCTGCGACGGCGAGCACCAGCAACGAGGGCGGCGAGCACCGGCGACGAGGGCGGCGACCGGCGGAGGGAGGAGTTCCACGCGAGGGGGTGGCGGTCGGCGGCCGGGATGACATCCACGCGAGCAGGGGGCGGCGCCTGCGCAGCGCACGAAGAGGACGAAGGAGACGGAAGTCAACAGGCAGATCAGACGGTTGAAACGCATTGGATCTGACGATTAGGGCTAGACCGGCCCAACAGTTGGGCCGGTGCACCGGCGCAGATCACTACCCAATCAAGAAATACCAAACCTTGCGTATGGACTGCATTTAGCAGCATCGCTTTGCTGCTCCTCTTTCCGTATCCTTTAAAGTAAACTTTTACCTCAGGGCCACCTCGAACATGAATGTCTGGCACAGACATCACAACTTCTCCTCTATGTTTATCATTGTTTCTAGCACCCAACATCACCGTCATCATCAGCTGGGACTGCATGGACTCGCAGCCATACTGATATCATGCACCCGTCTGTACCCAGCAGTTGCAATAGGTTTCTGTTAGAAGGTAGAGTGAGGGATTGTTGCGGAATATGATGGATGTATTATTGAGCCTCGAGGACGAGTATATATTGAGTACAAAATTCGGAGGGCAAGAAGTCTTTCCTGGAGATAAGGTATGAGAAAGATTACAAATCCTACACTACCAAATACAAGTAACCCATATATATTTCTAACATCCCCCTAGTCCTAGCGACAGCGTCGCAGACAAGTTTATGATCAGATCTATATCCATGAATATTATTTGAGTCTTCTTTTAATCCCTTATATGCATGATTATTTATAGGCTCGTATTTCTTTTTTGAATCTTTGGTTTAGTTAGGTCAATTAGATCGATTTTTTTGCCATGGGAAGAGGTGCTTTGTGATGGGTTCGACCGTGCGGTGTTCTTTGCCAGTGACGGAAGGGGCAGCTAGACAATAAAATCTAAAGCATACCGTCGATCATCCGAGGACCAAGCAATCACACGAGGATGACACCGAGATTTGTTAACGAGGTTCACCGATATGGCTACATCCCCGAGGCCTGACTACGGGCGCTCCTCCTCGTGACACCGTCACAATACCGTACCCGATCGCCCTGGACACCGGCACAAGCCGCCGACTTCCCCTGCGTTCCGGTGCTATTATGTTGGCATAGGTTACATCGTGTGTCTAGCCCCGCTATTATATGAGAGGCCTAGGATATAAGTGTCCTACTAGGACACGACTCCATATCCAATCTAAACACAATACAACCACAAGTCCAACTGTAACCTACCTTGTACACTATATTCGACACAACTCCAACAGCAGCGGCTGGCCCTTGGATGGCAACGGACGGCCTCCCTCTCAGCGTCTCTCTCACGGCTGATGTTACCGGGATGGCGACGGACGGCCACTCCCTCCCGCTCTCTCTGTCCTACGATGGTGTGTGTGTGACTATAGGAGGCACGAAGAAAAGAACCAAGCTGGGTGGAAGAAAGACGACGTTAGAACGAGTGTGGGATGGGATCTACATGAAGAACTACTCATTACATACTTCAATAATTGAGCCGAGCAATGCTTTTTTTAGGAAGACCATCAGTCCACCCATGTGCTTGCTGGCCCACTCCACTTAAGGACTACTCACTTTTTACTGCAATCCCTAGCAGCCAGCCACCAAAAAATTCTCCCGTGTAAGAGGTGGTCGTCCACCGTCTGTAGATCTTCAGGTGGTCTGCTTCTCAGACTATTCATAGTGAGAGAAATATAAGCATATCTAGGCAAATAAAATAGATGATTTACAAATAATTAATGAGGATATAGAGGCATGTCGTATTCCTTGCATTCCCTTACACAGGGTCACTGTTAAAAATATATTTGGCATCTATACAAGGCCACCAACAATAATCATAGTAAAAATTAATGATGTTTTCTCATACTAATAACTTGTTTAATACTTGTATAAATGTATTCGTAATGACACTCAGCTATTTTCTTTTCATTTCTTCCTTGCATGTATGTGTGGCATATTAATTATCCTGATTAATGAAAAGAAAAAATTGTCTTGCAATGTAGTCATCAAATTTTACCATTGTACCTGTAATCTGAGTTAATGCTATTGTATAAAGGAATTGAGGGAGTAACATAATGTGTTATTGACAATATGAGTAACACCACATATATTAAGACAAGATGAGTTTACAACCTAATAGATGAAGTGTTGCATGACCGATACATATGTTATTCCCCGTGATATAAGTATTAACATACTCCCTCCGTTCCTAAATATAAAGAGTAATGCTAGATCCACATAAACTTACGTCAGGTTTTTACGTAAAGGCCGATGTGGAGGTAGTTAATTGGGTGAGGATTAGTGGCTGGTCCCACCCCGGTTGAAATCAGGGGGAGAGGATTATAGTTAGGAAGATCACGTTACTTTACGTAGCCTGTTCGTAGATGGAGCATAATCGAAATATAAATCCTTTAAAAAATTTTAATATAAACAACATACAAAGCAAAATAAGTGAATCTATACTTTAAAATATATTTAAATATTTCATATGTAGTCTCAAACGTCAAACATCACATGCTTGACTACGTATGAGCACCGATTAAGCTACTCCACTTTCTCTCTCTTGTAAACAATTACTGAATGCGCATGCCTCACTCACCTTTGTGTGAATCAGCGCCCGTCCATTCAGTCTTGGCCTGATGCCAGCAAAAAAAGTGAGCCACGACAACAATTGATTTGATGCAGACCTGAATTGATTCGTTGGTGCAGAACACTGTGTGGATGCATGGGATTCCTTGTTGAATTTTCTGCTCATGAATAGGGGAAAAGGACTATGAGCCTGCCTATTTTGAGCATTGGCCGATGCAAGTACCGAGCATTGGCCGGCGCAGACAAAGTAGCGTGTGCGGCGTAGGGAGGAGAGTGGCCGAAGACAGCCAATCCATCGACATGGAGTTCTTGTGGAAGAGAAGAGAGAGAGCGAGATAAGGTCAAGTCAGTTGGAAGAATCAGGCAACACAGGCCGCTCCCGTGCACCCGCGCATGTACTTGATCGACGCAGCACTATGAACGAGAGGAGGTATGGAAGGCAATCCTCTCGATGGTAGGCTTGCAGCAATGGAACTATTAAGTGATGTGTCTTCTGTGTATGATACACAGTCTACATCAGATTCGGAAGGTGGAACTCGTAGGGGATGAGGTGATGTGCATCAAAGCGAACCTGAAAAGGTTAGTTCATTGTCGTCATGCCTGCAAGTCTGCGGATGACCTCCCCCTTGTTCCACCCATTTTGTTTTCTCTTTGCACATTAGCACATTTAGACGATATCAAGAAAGAATTTGTGTGTGCAAGTTAGGTGCAGGATTATGGGTCATGGATAGTAGTAGCAGAGACAGCAGATCCTTCATTGTTTTAATTGCAGATTTGTGAAAATAAATGCATGGTTAACTATATGGGCACATTCCTCTAAAGGATTATATCACCTAAGAGAAATGACTGCTAATGCATATAAATACTTGATGGTTGATAGAACAAGTTTATCTGCACATATATGAAAAAAATGTAGTGAAGACCACCCTTTGATAGCCTACAATTGCCATGGTTGTTTCTCTGTACATATGCCTTGTTTGCTTGTTTCTCTGTACATATGCCTTGTTTGCGTGCATATCTAAATTTGCTCTCATTTCTTATGCGCAAAACTAGATAAACTGAAGCATGTTAATTAGAAAATCATCAATAGGCAAACATATGACAGTATGAACAATAGTTATTTGTACTTCATGTAGAATATATTCAGGTCGCAGGGAAAGAATTAGTACACAGGACGTGCTCCCGCACCGGCTCCCGCACCTGCTCCCGCATCGGACGTGCTCGGCGGTGCTTCGTCTTTGGCTGAGCTCGACGCCCTCACGGTATCTGTCACACCGCCCCCCTTCAATAAATGTATAATCTCCCGTTTTCGTTGCCTTTCGGATGTCTCACGTCGCAGACTTTTCTTTGCAGGCCGACGAAACCCCGTGCACCATATTGTACACCATCAGCGACCAGAAGGTGGACGTGGGGAAGGCGACGATAATGAAGCTGAAGGAACCATTGTTCCACAGCGGGCCGATCCCCCCGAACGTCTTCAAGGTTTCCGTGGCCAGTGTCAAACCGGGCCACGAGAATTTGCCTCCTCTGGTACTAGTGGGGGATGACGACGAGACCCCGCGGCGGCTTGGTGATTGTTGCAATGGATGGGTCCTGTTGTGGCCAAAGAGTTTGCTTCGTCTCGAGACGGCCGGGAGCACACCCATGAGTGTGCAGTTAGGTATGAACATCAACACCTCACCTACCCAATTAGCGTCGGCTGTCGTGCTGGGTGATAGAGGAGGGGGTGAGGAAAAGGTTCCATTAGTGCCTGGTGACGTCGCCATAGATGAGGATGAGGATGACGATGGCACTCAACAGTATGTCTATACTGGCGCCTACTTAGGGTTTGAGCGTCATGAGTCGGTGCCTGAATTGCCATCTCCGGAGGCTGAACGTATTATGGAAGATCTTTCGGTAGTAAAGAAGTCTAGGAAGAGAACGAGGAAAGGCAAAAAAGATGATTCTATGATCCAGCCGCCTCAGCAGCCTCGGGTTCAAGACCGTATAGATATCCCTAGTGCGGATAAATGGAATATCCCCGGTCAATCAATCCTACCTACAGCAGCGCTATGGGCCAGATTCGACGATCTAAGGAGACTTCATAACGATGTGTTGCGGATAGAGAAAGGCCTCATCGCCTCGAAAGATCCAGGATACCCACTCTACATGGTTAACGTTCAGCGGCAATTGTCGTACGTCGACTTCTTCCCCGCGGATAAGTTCTTCCTTCGTTTCGATTACATATTCGACATGTTTCACGTAAAGAAGCTGGATTTTACGTTTGTCCGCCTTTATGCCTTGCACATGAACTACATCATCGGGGTTGAGCAGATACCCCATATCTGTGTCGCTAACCCATACTTCCTGCACGAGGGCTTCTTGGGAGTCTGCGCAAAGCACCGTGAATACGCGAGGGAATACATCGCCAATTTCAATCTCGCTAATAAGGACAAGGAGGCGACTCTCGTGCCTTATCATCCCCTGTAAGTCATCCGCGTGGATATCCTTCCTTCGATTTCAATCATTCATTTGCACGGTGGAGGCTAATTAATTTGAGGTGTATTTATTTTGTGCAGCGGCGAGCGTGCCGTCCTCATCACCCTCTACCCCCGATACTCCCATGCTCTTTACTTGGACTCGTCGAAGAACATTAACAAAAAGGATTACACCCACATCAAAGATGTTCTCGACAGCGCTATCTTTCACTACGGCGCACGGGGTGGAGAGGTCAAGGACAAGAAGAGAAGGGAGGGCAGGCCCGCCTTCGGCCATAAGACCGACTTCTGTTGCATCCAGCAACCGAGTGATTCTCTTAATGATGGATTCTATGTCCTACACCACATGCTGGAGTACAGACGGGATCACCAGAACCTTCGCATGTCAGCTAAATCTGGCGATGCCCATATTCTGCAATGGGCAAAGAACATAGGAGATATCGAGGATCATCGACTTCGAGCTGAGTTCTATCACATCCAGCGCGAACTTGCCCAAATCATCATGAAGGAGGTCGTCGGAAAAACAGGGATGTTCTACGAAGAAGGACAAATGTCGCGGGAAGATGTCCGAACACGGGTAGCCTCTCAGCGTCTCGACCTGAAGCCTTTTCACTAGGCTGGGGGACTATCTCCCTCTCTTGGATGGATGGCACGACATGTCGGAGTGATTGTCGATATATGACAATGTGTCTATTTAGTCCATACTTCCTCTATGACGAAACTTTGAGTTATGCACGACGAAACTTTATTTGTGATGTAATTAAACCGTCCTCCTCGACTAGTGACGATCACTCTAGTTAGGACACTTTGGGTACGATCAACTTTGTTATTTATGCTTATGATATGTTGCTTCTATTTTTGCCAAGTCTGTCTCTTTCTGTTGCTCAACTATATATGTTGCATATCATCGACTCATGTGACGATGCAGGTGCATAGATCATCGATGGCGAAGAAGTACTACGCCAGGAGTATATATACGACGAGTGGCCGGAGTGTGTGGCCCAGGTGTACCGCTTTCCGGTTTCCGAGCGACATGCAGTAGTTAGTTTAGGTTCACGCTAATGCGAGAGAGCGATACGAACTCATGTACTGCATAGTTCCGCTCTCACTCAAAGTGATAGCTCTTCTCGCGTATATCATTATTTAGATGAATGACGATGTAGTTGCAAGCAATCGAGACTTGTATCGCTATTTTCGAGATGATGACGAGAGACCACTTTGTGTTGGATGATGATTATGATGATGACATGATTTGATGAGACTAGTTGTATGTATATGCTATGATTACATTTGTATGTGTATGATATGCTAAAATTATTGTATAAAGCCTCTTCAAATACAAAACAAATATGCAGAAAAAAACTAATAAACTAGCAGTAGCGAGGGGAGCAAAGTTAGCAGTAGTGCTGCCTTACCAGTAGCGCTTCCTCCTAAAAAGCACTGCAGATATTAGCAGCGGCGCTCTTCACTAAAGCGTGCTACTGCTATCCATGTATAGTAGTAGCGTGGGACGACAGACGCTACTGCTACACGTTAGCTATAGCGCCTTATCAGTAACGCGTCATCCCGTGGTACTGATAGCCAAAATACCCGTGCTACTGCTAGGCTTTTCCCTAGTAGTGCATTGTGATCTGTAATTCATTTATTTTCTTGAGTGCATGTTGAGGTACCAGTATCTTTTCATCTAGAATTTTTGCTATAGTCTTGCAGTGAATAACACTTGAGGGCGGTTGCCGGGTTGCCACGGCGGCGGCGATCATTCCTCACTTAGAACACGAGTTAGTGGGTTTCTTTTCATAAGGATGATGGTTAAGAGTGAGCGGGGTGGGGGTGGGGGTTGGTCTATTCAGTTAAGGCTGCCCGAGAGGAATATTTTACCTACTTTTGTAAATTTGGTAAATTGCATTTCTCCCGAGATGACTTTCATTAAATTGCATGAATGACTGGCTCATATTTTTTATCAAGTCATACAATTTTTCAGTTATGATACAAGGGTAAATGCATTGGTTTGTTGGTTGCATGCCCAACAACAGACATCATTTTTTTTGTTTGCAATGCACGACATTTTACTATATATTACAACATGGCAATGGCTCACGAGACAT
>NC_057812.1:742403228-742409257 GCF_018294505.1 Triticum aestivum
GATCATGGTGGAGAATGGGGCGGTTGGCAAGGGACTCATTCATGGTGGTCTGTGGGGAAATACAGTGTGGAGGAGAGAGAGCGTCATGGCGAAGGTGAGGTGAGTGTTATCCCGTTTGAAAGGAGAGGGCTTCAACGAGAAATGACCAGCTAAGGCGGGAAACTAAGCGGGGAGGGAAGGGTTCGGTAGGAAAAGAGAAGGGTGCGTCGTGGGTGGGGTTTTTGTGATGTGTCCATAAAGATAACATGGCGGATAGTCAGACAACTAAATTTCTCCTGCATATATGGACTGGATTTATGGGAGCCCGAGTTGTCCAGATGATTAAATTTCAGGGAGCTCATTTGGCGCCTTCTAAACATGCTATGAGGGAGAAATAAGCTTTGACCATGGAGACGACCTTAATAACTTATTTGATTCATTTATATGCATCATTGTCAGTAGCAACGCATAAATGTTCCACTAGATTTTAGTTTTTTTTTTGAATTGTTTGAATTGCTTATCACACGAGTCACGTGGTTACTAAATTTTCGTTAGATCGTCGCTTCATATGTTTACATACTCAATTTGCCTTTCGTTATCAGTTTACATTATAAGTGAAGTGGACTTTAATTATTATGCATTGTGTCGGAGTTATATTGTCTCTACGACTCTACATGTGAAATTTAATATGAATTATCTTTATATATAATTTCAGCAAAATATTTCAGAAGCCCGTAGCAACGCACGGGCATTCTACTAGTACCCTTAATTTCCATCAATGAGAAGATGATCGTTCATCTTCCCAGTCCGTCTACTGTTTGGCGTACGAGTACGTGCAATATAAACAGAGTTTACTCAAACCCGATCGATCGATGGCGCACCGAAAATACCAAAAAAACCACATGGGTGCGCCGGCGCCGGAGTCGGAGATTGCGACTCCATGGACCCTCCCGACCGATGTCCTGATTGTGGCACGCTCCGACTTACCCACGCTCGTCCGCAGCGCCGCAACGTGCAAGGACCTCCGCCGTGACATCGTCAGCCTGCCGTTCATCTGCCGCGTCGCCAAGCAAGTGGCTCCCAGCATCCTCGACTACTGCACCTATGACGAGCGACCCTTGACTCTGGTCCACCCAATCACACCCACCATCATGTCCTTTTGCCACTACTACCTCTCGCCCTACATGTCACGCCGCAACGCCGGCCTCCTTTACTGGTACTATCCAGTGACGTCCCACAGCGGCCTTGTCGTCCTCCGCCTCCTACTACACATCGACATGCCATCCAAGTCCGAGTGCTCCTCCAAGCTCTGGGTGTACGACCCCATAACTCACCACCACACCTTCCTCTCGAAACCGTGTACGAGACCCCATACCCCGGACAACTGGCAGTATGTGTTGCTGACCGCCGCGGACGGCATTATCTGCTCCTTCATGTTGCTCTTCTTCGATCGCCGACCATCAAAGTACACTAGATCATTGATGGCGCGCGTTGCCGCGCCCATCTATTTTACGCAATATTGATTCAAAAATATATAAAGATAATCTTATTTAACATGAAGGCATAAACTGGCTCACAATAGTGCGTTGTGGTTGCATGTATATAGAGGTTTCAAAGGATGATTGGTCTCATAGAGACTTTCTCATCAATCACATTAGAATTGGGGAAGGAAAGCAGAAAAAATGATTGCCCTGGAGCTATCTTTAGCATAACCTGATTTATTGTGGAATCAAAGAGCAAGAGAATACAATAAGATTTTCCCTGGAAGTATTTTTAGGGAACCCTGGAAGCTATCTTCAGCACATGGAACCTATTTTCCCCCAAGTCCAAGCAAAAACAAGAAAAGTTAGCCCTCATGTCATATATTTTTCCGATGATTTTTTCAAGGCCATTCAATCACATATTCCTAAATTCTCATGTCTCATCCATGATGTTGTTATCAAAGTTAACCATTTGCTGACACTAATAATGAACATTAACATGACTTGAAAATAGAAGACATTTTAAATCGCATCACCGGTCATCCTGATCATGAATAATGAGAATATAACATCCAAGCTGGAATATCAAAATAATCTCATGACAAAAGGACCCATGCCTCACAAGATGCATTACAACTTACACATTATAGCCGACTTTAGTAAGTTCTTTATACAGAATGTAGTTTAGAAGATCTCTTGGTCCATGTTGCCGTCCACAAGATGCCTTCAACATTTGCAACTCTATGGAAAATCCTTTTAGAGCTCCTCTTTTATCTTCTACATATGAATCAGATTACTCTTGTACCATTTTCCAGAATAGACTCTTTATCATGAAACAAGACTATACAAAAAGATATATAATGAGGTATACAAAAGGATACATAATGAGGTAAAATCTTAACTTCAAAGAAGAGCAAAAGCTGACAATTTATCTTTGTACTTTTATATGTTAGCTAGCCTGTTTAGGGGATGCTTATTTTGAAATTTTCTTAGTGCGCTATTTAAATAACTACTCATATCATGGACCAAGGGGACACTTATCAAATATTTTTACACCATGACTGATCAGTCACTGACTTTTCAAATCTGACCAGCTAGCTGGCAGCACTAACAATATATCTCCTCTTGGATTGGCACACACCAAACATTAATACATCTACATATTGCTTCAGACAGCGGCAATGAATGAAACACTATGAATTGATGTAATCCGTCTAGTTTATACAACTTACCATAACGCATTAGATGCCAGCATCAAATAGTTAGGTTCTAACTTGGCATCATGGCAGGAAAGAATCATACATTCACTATAAAAAAATACAGGAGAATTCGTTGCTCGCTCCGACGCCTTGATGAATCTGGAGCTCACAACACTGTCAATCCCGTAACTTAGCATTTCTAGCTATTTTTATAATAAGAAGCAATAAGCAAAGTCATGGAAATAAATAAGGAAAGCATCTAATGGACTTGAGTAGGGGAATACAGATAAAGGAGAAGAATGCGACCTAAATGTGTGTGATCTCACATCGTATGCATGCGATGAGCTAGATATGTAATTGTGCATTGCACACACAGAGACGTTGGCGTAATACATGGTGTGAGTGCCTTGTGTCCACGGCTCATGCATGTTTGTTCCGACCGAACTCACATTATGTGTGGATCTAATTTGTGGGTGTGCATGCGTGCAGGTACAGCGGTGTGCCGAGGACAAGACCGTCCTAATCACAGGGTTTCAGGAAATCTAAATACATGGCGTATAAGGTCTTATCACAACAAAGAAACATGATCCGGAGGGCACCTATCTTACTCATTGGACGAACTGGGCATTTATTTTGCAGCACCACATCCCGGGCAATCAACACATACAAGGATCCTGTTAATCCTTAGACAAATTAAGGTGGAAAGATCCTGTTAATCCTTAGCCAAATTAAGGTGGAAAGATCCTGTTAATCCTTAGCCAAATTAAGGTGGAAATACAAACAGAGAGGATTAAGGAAAAAATCGAGCCTCGGAAGGGCAACGAGCAGTAGTGGAGGAGCCGAGATTCAATACCTTTGAATCTTGCCTGGTGGTGAGGGGAAGGGCATATAGCAGGCGTGAATATCAATAGCATGTCGCCCCCATTTGAACCATCCGGTGTACTTGCAAAGCAGAATTGATGGCTTGGTGACCAACCTTCATTGAACAAACCTTCCCCAATTCTCCAATTCTCAAACCTTCACTTGCAAACCAGAACCAAAACCTTTCCCCAATTGTCCGAACAAATTTCGATCAATTAGTATCTGAATAGCACCTGTAGAAAACTGAGATCGAAAAAAGACATAGATTCAAAGTAAAATCCAAAACAAATAGAATATAACATGATAAAAGAGAAAATTGTGCAGGTGCGTTTGCCAGATATTTGGGGAAGGAGAAAGCGCAAGGGGCAGAGATTATGTACGTACGTAGACATGCGGCGAGATAAATGGTGCACCTTCAAAACCATTAATGGATTTGAGAAACGGAAGATCTACTGGTCGCATCAACCGCCGATGGATCAGCTTCGCATACCGTTTCCGCATCAGCCGGGGAGACGCGCACGGCCGCTCGGCAGCTTTGCATCCCCTTTCCGCTCGACTGCTCGCCAGCATCGGCTGGATCCCCTCTTTTCTCCCTCGCAGACGAATCACCCGCGTCGGCTCGATCGACGGATTCCCACGTCTCACGCATCGCTCGTGCCGGCTAAATCTGATCCCCGCGTCGGCGAATCTCTCTCTCTCTCTCTCTCTCTCTCTCTCTGCATCTCTCTCTCTCTCTCTCTCTCTCTCTCTCTCTCAGCTATATGGGCCTTCTCCAAGGCGGGCAGGAAAAAACACACGCGATGGAGGCACATCTAACGGCCAAAAATGACCCTGACGCAAGATCTGACGGCCAAAATGGTTGAGGGCGTGAGAGAGCTCGCTTTTGGCTCGGTTATACTGTCCTTAATGTCATCACATCCTCCTCTAGAGCCTGGGGGAGTGTAACCTCTCCTCCAAGCAACCTTGACTTTCCATTGTGGTACATCAATAAGTGCAGTGCCCCCGTCGTCCTCCATGGTGGCATTATCCACTGGCTTATGAACTACGTTAACCAAATACTCACATATGATGTGCGCACGGGGGCGTCGGGACGGGTGAATCTCCCGCCAAACAACCGCAAAGGGCGCCAGCTCCACTTGGTAACATCACCGGATGCCCCCATACTGAAACTGCTTTCCATCAAGGGGTTCAAGATATCAGTGTGGCTACAACTCCCTACAGTCCAACCAGGTGGTTGTTGGTTGCTAGAAAATGTGATTGACATTGAGAACAAACTACGATCAATGTGCCCAGACATCCCTCACGGCCATGGCAATGCAGCCGTTTATTTCACAGGCTCCGGAAAGAGGAGCGGCGACGTGGTGCTGCTGGAGGTATGTCACAGTGTTAGCTGCCAAATGTTCGTAGTTCTTGATTTGGACACGAATGAGATGCGTGCACAAAAGAAGGGCTCCTCGTTGTTGGAGATCGACCTGTCATGTTACCTAGAAACCATGAAAGTGTTCTACTAGCTAGCTAGCAGCCCGGTAGTACAAAATAATTTTGGTATTCCATGCGTCATACCGCTAAGAGGACTTACAAAAAATTATGGGATGTACATTGTATACATGTACGTATACGACTCACAAAATACAATGTACATCCCTGTATTATATTTTTTTGTTGTTGGTCCATGTCCGGACTTACCGGTATTTCACCCCAACAAAAAGGGCGACCTTTTGAAAATCCCATCCCTTTCAATTTTCATGCAAATCTGAAACAGTTGCTATTTTTGTTATGTGTGCTTTATAATTTTCTTTAACGTAAAAAGACGAGACACGCAGGCGAAACATGTACATGCACGTCAAAAGCTCGCTCAGGTGGCATCGACCAAGAAGGGGACACTCTCGGCAGATCTCCTACTCCATATTGTCATCCGGTGCCCACTGCAATGGAATCACGTGAATCATCTTCTCATCTTCTCATTGGAGTTCGACCAGTCGTATCTCTCTTGCAATTGGCCAGAGATTTTTTTTTCCTAACTTGTATGTACTGCGCCGTTGGCTCTAGTGAACTACTCCCCCCATCCCAAATACTATATCATAGTGTCAATAATGGTCTTACACTTTAGGAAGGATGGCGTAGTTGTTTTTTCCTTGCATTTTTGTGGAACGTGGTGCATTTGGGCCGGGTGAGAAACAATCTGAATTCATTTGGGCCTTGTCCGACCAAGAAACAAAAGCCCATGTTCTGGGCGCTGGTAGATGAGGAGTTATGGTCTTTAGTTCATAACGAAACCTTAAACACAAAATGTTGAGTTCAGCCTTTCAATATGAGTTGGTTTAAGCGCAAGCAAACAGCTCCTGTGTCGCTCCCGCGGGCAGCTCGGGAGAAAACCATAGCCGCAGCCGCCGGTACTCCACCCACTCTCCCCTACTTCCCTCGCCGCCGCTGGCGGAGGTTGCCGGGCAAAGCCCGCACGGCTCGAAGGTAGTGGGCCCCTTTCACTCCTCCATCTGGGCTGGCTGGT
>NC_057812.1:742409461-742411706 GCF_018294505.1 Triticum aestivum
ACGACGCGCAGATCTGGCATGTAGGAGTCATGCTGAGCGGGAGGGCTCCAGGTCGCGAAGATCTGGCGTGTGGCGTGGCGCATGGTGACCGCGGCTGGTTCACGAGCGCGGGTGGCGGTGGCAGATCGGCAGGACGATGTTGGTCGCTGTGGTGGGCGCGACATGGTGGTTCGGCCGCTTGGCTGGTCGCTGGGCGGCTGCGCGTGGTTTCTGGAGGGGGGTCTGGATCTGGCAGGTCGGGCTGGTGGCATGGGAGGTGTACTGCAAGGAGGCTCCAATCATGGTTGGATGCGGGGTGCAGGACCCGCTCGGGTTTCTGCAGGCTCGTCGTCAGGGAGGCTAGCGATAGCCCTGCACAGCGTTCGCATGCTCACTGTGTGGGGGTACACGGTCTAGTGTGGGGGTACACGGTCTAGTGGACGTGTCCAGTGGACGTACGAGTTGGGCTCAGCCGGCTGCGTGGGAGTGGTTGCCACGGGTGAAAGCCTGGCCGGTGCTACCGGCCGGCGGCGACGGCGCCCGTGGGCGTCGGTATTCTCCTTGGAGGCGTCCTCTGGAATCTTCACAGCCTCTACTCCCGGATCAAGTTCTTTGGGTGAAAGCCATGATCCTGTTGCAGGGTCGGACGGTGGCGTTATCTTCAATGTCGTTCCCTTCTTTATGGTGTCGTCTTGAAGACCTTGAACCCATTTGTACTTCCTATGGATGGACATGCACGGTGGCTTTTGTGGCAACGGTGACCGTGGTGAGAAATGTCGGAGGCGTGCAGTGGCATTGGTCGTGGTAGTCCGTAGTCGGCTCTTCTCGAGCGTGTCCGTGGAGTTGCCTTGGTTGTATGTTCCTGTGAAGTCGAAGCTGCGTTTGTTAGGTATAATCTTGAGTTCGTGTCTAGTTTAATCCTGATCGGGGTGTCCGGTGATTAAGCCCGTTCTGAACGTTAGGAAGTCTTGGCCGTGTCCATGTTAGTTTGGTTAGGATTAATAATACGTGTCCATGTTGAGTCCTAGTAGTAGTCAGCTTTGGCTGAGTTAGTACGTCCAGTAGTCCGTCTAGGTTTTTAGTAGGAGTCCTAGTAGGATTTGGTTAGCCGTGTAAGTTTAGGTTGTTTGGGTCCTGCATGTATATATATACACGGGCAGGCCATGGCTTTTGTATTATTGTGAGAAAAGGAGAAAATAAAAAGAGGAAAAAGAAAGAGGCACGACACGTGCCTTTGGCCATAAATTTCATGCGCGTGTGTTCGTCGTGATTTGATGTGATCGATCCTGTGGGCAAATTCTAACAGCAATGGCGGAGCCCCGGTGGTGTACGATGACGCGTGACAAGTGGTTCATTAGGCGCTTTCGTGATGCCAACCTTGCCTAGTTTCTTTGTAGTTCACCGAGCTGCGTCATCTTAGTGTGGAGTGTACGGAGTGTCGTGCTGCAGCTAATAGGGCTGCAGTTTTTCTTTTCTTTGATCTTCAGATCTTCTCGTCCTAGGAGCTAGGACCTTCACCATCTTGTTGTTCCCGTTGTTCTATGCTATTATCAATGAAAATACAGTGATGCTGGATCTTTAAAAATAACCAGAGTTGGTTTAGCCAACGGACGGCTGAAACTGTTGGATGACGTTCAAATAATGAAGTTTCAATGGTCCATCTTGGATCTAGCACACCGTCACACATCAACAATGACTTTCCTTTCTTCCTTGATTAGTTAGCCATTTAATCTGTTACTTCAGACTCAACAGAATGTAAAATATAGGGTTTAGTATATTATATATGTACATGTATTTGTATATGTATGTAACTGTATTGTGATTATCTATATATTGAGACGTGAGGCTGGATGTCAACCACCCACGCAAAAGCCTAAACCTTATATTTAACTTGGTATCAGCCAGGTCGGGCCGCCACCGCACGTCCCTCGCGCCGCCGCCCCATCCCATCTTCCGCGTCACCGCCGCGTCTTGCTGCTTGCTAGCCAGCTACGCAGGAATCCATCCAGCTGACTTCTTGCTAGCTAGCTAGCTTTGCTCGGCCGCTGCCGCCGTGCGGAGTCTCCGTCCGCTGCCGGCGCGTGCTGCTTCGTATGCGCCCCCGCCGCGAGTTCTTCAGCCGCGCCGCGTGACGTTCTCCTCCACGCCGCCGCTGCAATGTCATCCTCCGCCCTGTCCATCGCCCAAACCGCGCGTGCAATCGTCTCGTCCCCCGTCGCCACGATCCCCGCCGCGATGGCTGTCCCGACGATCTCCGTCCGCCTTG
>NC_057812.1:742412001-742412585 GCF_018294505.1 Triticum aestivum
CACTATTCTCGCTGGGGCCAACCTCCATGGACACCTCGATGGCACCTCGACGGCACCGGACCGTACACTCGCGGTCGGTACCGGCGACGCCGCTACCACAGTCGCCAACCCGAAGTACCACCAATGGTGGGTTCAAGATCAGCGGGTCAAGGGGCTTCTCCTCACCTTCATGGATGAGGACATTGCGTGCCAACTCATTGGCTGCGAGTCGGTGCATGCGGTGTGGACCGCCGTTGCCACCATGTTTGGCGCTCAGAGCCGCGCCAATGTTCGCCATATCCAGCGTCAACTTCAGTTGCTCCGGAAGGACGAGATGTCCGCGGCGGAATACATGCACAAGATGAAGGCACTGGCCGACAATATGGCCGCCGCCGGCTCCCCGATCCGCGATGATGAGCTTATCGATCACATCCTCATCGGGCTCGGCTCCGCCTAACACTATATCGCTGGCTCCTTGGGCGTGAGTATCGCAGCCATGCCCTACTCCAGCTTTTACTCATTGGTTCTGTCATTCGAGGCACTGCACGCACAGCAGAGTGCAGTGGAGGGGTGGTCTCTCTCCGCGAACGCCGTGACCCGTTCGG
>NC_057812.1:742412693-742413201 GCF_018294505.1 Triticum aestivum
GGCTGATGGACATGGCTAGCTCGGGCAGAGCCGCCAGGGCGGTGATGGCGGCAACTCTGGCGGCCGTGATCGCAATGTTGGTTATGTCGGCAATGGCCGGCAAGGTGGAGGGGGCAACGCCGGCAACAACGGCGGAGGAGGTGGGCGTCGCAACCGCTGGCGTCCCCGGTGCCAAATTTGCAAGAACTGGGGCCACGAAGCCGACGACTGCCGCAAGCGCTATGATTAGGATCACAACTCCCGCTCCGCAAACTCGGCCTCCACCAACACCGTTGACTTTCCTTGGGTGCTGGATACCGGGCTATGGATCACTTGACTAATGATCTTGAGCGCCTCCAAGTTCACGAGCGCTATGACGGTAAGGATCAGGTTCACGTGGCCAATGGTGCAGGTTTGTCTATTTCACACATTGGCCTTCATGTCCCACACATCAGCCAACATCTTCTCTCTGTTTACCGTCTTCTCTGTGATAATGAAGTATTTGTTGAATTTCACCTTCATTTTTTCC
>NC_057812.1:742413376-742474311 GCF_018294505.1 Triticum aestivum
CCGGCCCCCTTCGCTTGTGCGTCATCTTCATCGTCTCGCTGTGCCTCCTCCGGTGTTCGAGTTTCCTCATCGCAGTGGCATCAACGTCTTGGTCATCCTACAAATAATGTGGTTACTTCCATTGTATGGAGTCATGAACTTCCGTGTTCTATTTCTAATAATTCATCCTTAGTTTGTGATGCCTGTTAGCGTGCTAAGCATCATCAGCTACTTTATTCTACTTCGTCTCATGTCACTACTGTACCTCTTGAATTAATACATTAAGATGTTTGGGGTCCCGCTCTTGCTTCATCGGGAGGGTACAAGTATTGTGTTAGCTTTATTGATGACTACACGCGTTTTACCTGGATTTATTTGCTCAAACACAAGTCTGATGTTGAGCAAGTTTTGTATAATTTTCAGGCTCATGCCGAATGCCTTTTGGATTGTAAAATCAAGGTCGTTCAGTCAGACTGGGTTGGTTGGGTTGGTGAATACCACAAACTCCATCGATATTTTCAGCGCACGGGCATCTCTCACTGTGTATTCTGTCCACATACCTCTCAGCAAAACGGTATTGCCGAGCGCAAACACCGTCATTTGGTCGAGACTGGTCTAGCCTTGCTTGCGCACTCCTCTCTCCCACTTCGGTTTTGGGATGAGGCTTTTCTTACGGCATGTTACCTCATCAACCGTATGCCCACTCCGGTTCTCCAAGGACACTCCTTTGTTCCGTCAGTTTCACGTTCAGCCCAACTACTCCTCCCTTCAGATTTTCGGGTGTGCTTGCTGGCCTAGCCTTTCGCAAGTACAATGCTCACAAGCTTGAGTTCCGTTCCGAGATGTGCGTTTTTCTTGGCTATTGTCCTCTGCATAAAGGCTATAAGTGTCTTGACCGTACCACAGGTCGGATATACATCTCTTGTTACGTTGTTTTCAACGAGACTGCGTTTCCGTACTCCAACTCCGGCGTCTCGGTTGATCCCGTTTCCCTTGAACATGCCCTCACTTTTCCGTCCGATGAACCGGTTCCGGATGTCCATTTGGTTACATGTGACTTGTCCTATTTGTCACGTAACTTGTCTTCTCCAGGCGATGTTGCTCTCTGTTCTCCTCAGGTACCAGTTGCTGCTTCGCCGTCTCCTGACGTGATCGACGTGCATGCTCCTCACGTGCATGTCACGCCGCTCGAGGTAGGCACGGCGACCTCTCCAGCTTGCGAGCCCGCAGTCGCGACTGGGTCGCCACCCTCGCCGAGTGCGTCACCCGGGCCGGGGCCCTCGCCTATCGCGCCGGGGTCGCCACCCTCGCCCGGTGCGTCACCCGGGTCGCCGTCTTCGCCTGGGCCGGCCCAGCGCCCGGTCATACCTCGGCCCGTGTCGCCTGTCGCTGAGGCCCCCTCAGCCGCGACACCTCTGGCCGAGCCCTCTTCGCCGCCGTCTCCTTCTACCGGCGATGCAGTTCTGGGGCACGCTATTGTTACCCGGCAATGAGATCATACACGCAAGGAGAAGTCTTACACTGATGGTACGGTTCGGTATGAATCCCGTCGTCGTGCCTTCTTCGCCGCACCGGTTTCCCATGGTGATGCCTTGGGTGAACCTTCCTGGCGCACCACCATGTCTTAGGAGTTTGCTGCTCTCCGTCTCACTAATACCTGGGTGTTGGTGCCTCGGCCACCTGGTGTCAATGTTGTGGGCTGCAAGTGGATTTTCAAAACCAAGCATCGTCCGGATGGGTCTACTGATAAGCACAAAGCTCGTCTTGTTGCTCGTGGTTTCACTCAACAGCACAGGATTGACTATGGAGATACTTTTAGTCCGGTGGTAAAGCCTGCCACGCACTACTAGGGAAAACCTTATACACAGAATATTACCAGCAGCGCTCTTCAAAATACGACGCTACTGCTATTTAGCAGCAGCGCGTTCCCGGAAAACACGCTGCTGAATAGAAAATAGCAGTAGCGCATCATCTCTAAACCGTGCTGCTGCTCCCATTGCCATGACCTCGCCGTCCAGCTAGTTATAGCAGTAGCGCCTTATGCCTTACGGCGCTACTGCTATTCTCCTTAGCTGTAGCGCTTTCTCATGCCTGCGCTACTACTAACCCTACCTTATCCCTGTTCGATGATATTTTTTCCATGGTTTTGCAAGTTTACAAATTTCAAATCATAGTTGGAAGTCTATAAAAAAATATCAACAGGGTTCTCATTTGCCAAGTTAAAAAGAAACCATATATAGTGATGTACAAGGGTGAAGCAAAAAAAATATTGGTTGAGGTATTAGACAGAGAGGACGCACGTACATGGACAATTTAGAATTTTATACATGGCTTAATATCTGACAACTTGTGTCAAGGAAAAATGGTTATTAGTGGGACCCAAAACCGGGAGGCATGATAATCACGTATGAGTTGATCGATTGGCCTGGACTATTTGAGTTGCTCACCAGCACGTACATGTAGATGACTTGACTGCACACATGTACTTGTATGTTTGTATCCTCGCCGCTGGCCAGACCGATTAAAAATTGTGAAGCCTATCAGTTAGTTTGATAAGTATCCATGCAACACGTGACCCTGCCGTTGGCATTTGACTTGATCGCTTGGAGTTTGTTAGCTGGATAAGTATGCATGCATGATATTTAGGAGTCCCACCGAAGATTTAGTGGGGAGGCCTTTGGCCAACAACGGCACGGAGAGAGTAGAGATAAGATATTGTTTGTTACTAACGGCAGCTGCGACGACGCTAATTTCTCGTGCTTATCTTCCTATCTGTTCGCATAGCTAGCCGACGGAAACGATGCTATAAAAAGGCTGCTCCAGTGACTGCGAAGGAGGTTGAGTTCACTCGCAACGCACACACCATTTACACGCTCATTTCACTGCCATTCACCATAGCACTAACACACACGCACAGACCCACACACACACTTCATATCACCTCCATTCCATACACACACATCTCCATTTCTTTGTCTGGCGTTTCCCTCCGTGACCGGCGTCGATGGCAAAGCCACATGGTGAGTAAATCATATGAAGGTTGCATATGATCACTTATTTCCTTTATTTCTTTTCTTCTCTTCGTTCATTCTTTTGTGGCGTCTCGCGGCTCTACATGGCGATTTAATCGTTGCCACGGATGTTTCATTGCTCGGTCTAGAAAAAGAATTTTGTGGCGTCTCGTGGCTCTACATGGCGATCTAATCGTCACCGCGGACGTTCCATTGTTTGATCTACAAAAAGAATTCAGCGGTGTCCCGCGGCTTTACATGGCGATCTAATCGTCGCCGCGGACGTTCCATGTCCCGATCTACAAAAAGAGTTTGGTGGCATCTAGTGGCTCTACATGGCGATCTACTCGCCGCCATAGGTGTTTCATTGTCTGACATGAGGAAAAAAACGGCATCGCATCCCGTGGCTCTACATGGCGATCAGATCGTCGCCACGGATGTGTACGGTTTGATATGGAAAAAGAAAAAAGGAACGTTATAACGTCTCGCGGCTCTACCTGACACTTCAATCGTCGCCGCAGACATTTCATGGCCAAGTGATTTTCATGCATTTCGGGTTTATCCATCGGTTAAGGCTATGGATTCATGTTGATAGACAAAACTGTATATAGATCTGGAGTTACAAGGGAAAGAAATATAGCTGCATAAAAGCCAACATCATGCATGGTTCAGTATATGTACATTTAGAGCACAGAGTCAAGGAGATCACGTGACATACAAAGGATGATTTCTCATCATGAGATAATCCAATATTAATAGAGACGTGGCCATCTACACCGGAATAAACAAGATGCCATTGATGAAATTTTGCAAAATTATGTTTCTCAAACAAACGAGGGTTTATCTTCAAGTCCATGCTAAGTACACTTTCTTCCGTGACTGACGAGGCCGGAACTCATATACACTTCCTGACCGACGAGGCGGGATACATCACGTTCGTGACCGACGGGGCCGAACTATCCATTTTGTTTCTTTGAGACTTGATCTACATCCCATGTTTGATTGGTGCATGACATTCGTGAATTTCTGGCATGGCGAGAATTTTTGTTTCTCATCGAGTGCTTGCATGTTTTGTGCCTTGGAGACAGAAGCCATGAATTTGATAATGATGATGACCGTTTGAGGCAGCTTAATCGGAGGTCTTTCATAAATATGAATCTATGAATGTAATTAACTAGAGGTCCTTTCGAGGCCCTAGGAGTCGAGAATTATGCAATTGTCTTTTGTATGTCAGATGCTATACCAAAAGAATGTAAAATGAGATTTGTATGTCTTCAGCAATAAAGATTTACATGTTTTGTCCGCATCATTTTGTGTGCTCTGTTTTATTTTTACTTGTATACACTCGTATACTGGCACGCCCGCACTTAAAACGCCAATGCGGATAAATTTGATATTTATCTTGCGAAAAACAAATGGCACGCCCAGTGGGACCTGAGTCTCCTCCCATCTTCGCTGCGCTTCAATGGTCATCGACAGCATATCCTGCAAATCATTGTAAAAGGAGCATTTGCGGTATGGAAAGTATTATTCAAGGGGACATTTTGCCTCGTATTTGTCCGACTCAGTTTTTATCAGAAGGCATGTATATGTATTTGTTGGCCAACCATTGATGCGGTGGATCAGAGATATGCAAGATATCTTGTGCCACGTTTTCTAGCTTAACATGTATGCATCCCAACTGGTGTAAAATCAAGGTGTACACAGAAATACAGGTATTTAGAATTGACCATTTGTACACCGAATGTTTGATGCCAATGTGGCCAGATTTTAATAGTTGAACGAAGTACTACTTGGGCATGTTCTATCATATCGTGCAGCTGGTAGTCCTTGCGGTAGTCAAGTGGAGAAAATGCAAAAATATATCGTGAAAATTAGTTTTTTGACTTATGGTATTCAGAGATCAATCAATCGGAGATGTCGTCCTTCAACCACTGCACGAACAGTCTCCTAAACACAGTTTAAAGATCGTGGCTACACTCCAATCTCTGGATGCATGATCTACTAGTGACCAATTTTCAAAAGCTTGTTCTTCAGTACCGAGCTGAGTCAAATTCGCCTCTGCACCAGTACTTGTCCGTGGAGAGACGACTGGTTGTTTTTGTTTTGAGCAGAAATAAGGGCCGACTCAAGTATTATTGCACCATCTTCAGTTGTTTGCAGAACAGACTGAGCACCAACAGATGTAGGGGCAGAACTTTTAGTAATTTCCGAAGTACGATAAGCCTTGACGACATGAGTGGGTATCCGTCAGCTCAGTGTCGCCCTTTTCAGAAATAACTCTATCTGTCAAGCAAGTTTTCAGTAAGTATTGTTGTACTGCAGGTTCTTATTACTGCTCTACTGCGCAATGAATTTATATGTTGTACGAGACTTCATGATTACCATACAATGATATTCGCATGGCAAGGAAAGCGAGACAACTAAGAAATGTCAGCTAGTTAAACATCTGAAGCTTTTTGCACAAGGAGTGATTCTGGTAGCATAGACATCTGAAGTTTTCTGCACAAGGAGTGACTCTGTTAGCGACATTAAAAAAAGGTTTAGTTATGAGTGTTGATGATTTAAGGAGCTGGTTTCTTACCTAGACTAGGGGCAACCTTATTTCCTTCAACAAAAGCACCTGGGAGTGGGACTTCACCTGGGAGTGGGACTTCATCTGGTAACTAACTGTTTTAGTCTCCTCAACTATGGGCATACAGAATAAAAAAAAGGCATACAGGAGGTTGAAAGAAGCATACACGTGTGTGATTTCAGATTATTCATGCTAGAAAATATGCTCAGTTTTACTCATATCAGAGAAAAAAATAAAGTTTTCTCTGACTTCAAGGAAGAGCAGCTTTGCTATTCTTGGGTTTTGGCAGCGGTTGACGAGTAGTCGCCTTTTCAACTGATAGTGTTTTAGAGTCTATACGAAGTTAGAACACTGGTGTTTATTCAGAAGCAATAAAAAAGATAAGCTCAGCAGTATGTAACCAATATATTCAGTGGTCTGACTCTTGAATTGAGGGCAGTATGAGTGCAAGTTGCATGGTCATCGTTTGGGAAACAGAGTCACATGAACCAATCGAGCCTAGTCATTGCCAGGAACATGTGCCTTAATAAAAAGATTATAACTAATAAAAAGGGGCAGAAAATGTGCAGATTTGCTACAGTGTGAGCCAAATGACAGATCGACGGGCGGTGTAATCTACACGATGTGGAGTTTACATCCGACACTACGGGCTAACAACATCGTAATCGAAATTTAAGAGGTGAACCCCAAAAAGGATTGATCTCAGCTTGTTTAAGTGAAGAAGACACATTACTGCAGGAGATGTAAAGTTTCATTCGATTAGGCATTTGGGAAGATCTCTTAAAAAAATTAGTGCAAACAGCAGTAGAGGCACGACTGTGCAGTTCGCATCCACAATTTCTCTTACACAAATCAGAGGGGGCCTTTGGGACTCCCAGTCTACTGAGATATAGATAGAATACTCATACATGTGGTCAATAGTTTTTGATCATTTGTTCAGTCAAGAGATGATTCATAATATTTTCTTGTAATTTAGAAGAAGTAGCCAAGCAAAACAGATAGTCACGTCTGACGTGACGAAATTCTACAGGCTAATTCTTAAGGAGACTGAGGTTGAAGCTTTTATGGGGCGCTGATGCTCATTTAGGAAGAATATGTAGATGTTTGGGCTCCATTGAAGGAATCCACAGAGCTGTTTAGTAATTCCTTTAGGTGACATTTGGAAAACAGGATCATTGTCACAATGTTTGGGTCACATAATTTTTTCAGTAAATTTCATATAAAATCACCGGTGCAGTTTTCATGTAAGGTCCACGACAGCGTGGTTGTTCCCATAGCCATGTTATTTGTGACCCGACAGCATGCTCAAATAAACAGGCCTGCTCGCATAGCAGAGACACTCGCATCATCTTGATGTCATGGAGAAACTCATGTTTGGGTAATATTGTATGAGAATCTTGTCAGTTACAACTTATCTATACCCAATTTAATTTTGCTAGCTCAGTTTGTATGCCGCACGAAGTACAATGGTCTTCAATAGACAGTGTCTGTCCTTTGAGGTATATCACAGGCTATCAAATTTATTGGTCATAAGATTACACAGTTGAGTTGTTGAATGACCCCCTAGATGAGCAGTAGCTTGTAGTGCTACATCAAAGAAATCACACGTTCTCTACATTGATCAAGAATGCCAGACTATCAAGATATCAGGTACACAAGCATGGTAGTACATCATATAGCAGATAATTGTCAAAAATGACCTCATCTATGAGTGTTGGTTCCTAATTGAAGTTGACACATCTCGAGCTACTTATGGGACATATTTTTCGCTCCGCAGTAGGTGCATGTTATTGTCATGTTTCAAAAAAAACATCTACACAACCAAGCCGACCAACATAATGGTATGGTGTGATTCGAAAGATGATATTTAAGCTGAGTAGTAGCTGAAACTGACAGAATTGGCAATCATTTTTTTCCGATGTGAGGAACACATGCTAGAATATTTGATTTCTCTTAGATGCTTTCATAAGTGGCTGTTTGCATCACTGGATGGGGAGGCCGGGGGTTATCCCCCTTTTTTAAAAAAAATACAGCTAGAACAACCACATAATCTGATCATTCTATATTGAAGCAACCCCAAGAACCACCTATAAGGTATTAGCTTTCTCATGACAAAGGCCATGGAGATTCTCAAACATATGTGGTGATGTTCTCTCTCAAGAATTTTCCGGCATAGCTCAGTTATAAGGCCTTTTATCAATTCCTGAAAAAAAAGCATTTGACCATGTTATGTCTGCATATAGTCAATCAGAGGCGTATCAGAACACAGAGGGCCGCTTGTTGCCAATACTTTCCGGATATGACACCTTGTTGCCATTTAAAACAGATAATCAGTAGGTGTGCAAACATGCCTTACAAGTTACTCATGCTATCAAGTAGGGCCACCTCGATGGCACCACACGTACACCTTACAGGGAAAATGGGTCACTTAGAAATACACCATTGCCACGCAACGTATGCAAATCTGCTTGTATACATGACAACTTACAAGAGAAATGCCATTGCCTCAAAATTTTGGTGTTTTAAAATTTGTTTAATGTGAGGATTGTGCTCTTTAAAATAGAATCAAGTAGGGGGCAGCAGTTTCTTATTTGAGAGGTTGATATAATAGTTGTGGTCTACTCTCTTGCGGGCTTGATGATGCGATAAATTGTTCCCGCAAAAGGCTAGCCGAAGTAGCTATGTGACTACATGAGTTGCTTGTAGATTTGGAGCACGTGATACAGAGGCTTGGTTGGTATAAATTATGCTGACTTGATATCACAAGGAGTATATAGTATTGCGAACCAACAATCCTTCGATTAGAAGTTAGAATATTTGCAATCATTGCACTACAGTTACATATTTGCACTCGCAAGTATTTATAGTCAGCAAAAACAAGCAAATGGTATGAATCTACCGAATTCTCGCTAGAATTACCACCTTGGTATTTCCTTGACCTTTTTTTAGAGAATAGCAGAGCTGTGCAGTTTGGTCCCCGTGATAATGTGAAACCCTCCAACTCGGCAGGTTGTCATCATGGCAGCTAGAAATTTACAACAGAGTTGATAAAACCATCTTGAGCTGCAGCGTCATCTTTCGTTGTGGCTCGCGAGAAAAGGTACTGACACATATATGGTACTAGAAACATGTTTGGCACTGTAGCATGTAACTGTCGCAAGGGAGTTGATAAATCACTTGAGGTGCAGTATGTACTTTCACCGCAAGAAAAATTATGGAAGTACTTCTTGATGTTTTGAAGCTCTTGTTGGCACTATATAAGTAAGATGGTCACAGAGATGTTGCTCTATAGAATTATAATATTCCCCTTATCGTCCTATTGGCTGGCACCATCATGGTCGCAATATGGCATATACACGACATGGATTTTCGTCGTGACTCTATCGGACTACATGTTCAGATATCGGACTTACCATCCTATTGGCTGGCACCATATTGGTCGCAATATGGCATATACACGACATGGTTCTTCGTCGTGAATTATCGAACTACATGTTCCATTCAGATTTATCGTCCTATTGGCTGGCACCATCATGGTCGCAATATGGTATATACACGACATGGATTTTCGTTGTGACTCTATCGAACTACATGTTCAGATATCAAATTTACCATCCAATTGGCTGGCACCATCATGGTCGCAATATGGCATATACATGACAAGGATTTTCATTGTGGCTCCATCTAACTACATGATCAGAAATCATACTTATTGTCCTATTGGCTGACACCATCATGGATTTTCGTCGTGGCTTTTACCGAATCATGGGTTCAGAAATCATTGTCATCCTATTGGACGACACCGTCATGGTTGCAATGGAATCGAGTCCCTAGTTTGGCATATACCTGACATGGATTTTCGTTGTGGCTTTTTCCAAAACATTGTATTTTGCTAATGAGACTCGCTTTCTATATAGGCATATACACGACATGGTTTTTCATTGTGGCTTTTGCCAAAAATATAGTTTTGTAAATGAGATTGGACCTCTATTTTAGCATACCGCAGCATGGTTTTCGTTGCGGCTTTGCTAAAAGAATAGTGGTTTACAAATGATGCGGACTCTATCATCTCCTATAGATGACATGTATTTTTGTTGTGAAGTACGAGTTTAAGAGACGATCTTTTTCATTCACTTGGTCACAAATATTGACACAATGGGGGACTCGTATGAAATGAAACACCCATACCCTTCATGTACTTCGATGTGGTTTCATCTGTTATAGATATGTAAACATGAATTATATTGTAGCAAGCTTATAGAATGGACATGCGCTGAGGCCTACAACACTTTGACAATGAAGTCCTGTCAGCAAATTAAAGGGACACATTTTGATGCAAAATTTGCTTGTATATGAGTTCGGTTCAAGTACGTTGGGAGAACATGATCGGTCGGCGATACAAGGAAATAGGTGCTGAGTGAAGTTTCAAGAAGAACGAGGCAGTACATACATTTAACTGAGTAAGTACAAAATGCCGAAGTTCCAGAAAACAATTTGTTGTGATACTACCTTACTGAAGCCTATATTAGCAAACAAGGATATGAGCATGCTACAAAATTGCAGAATTTAGTGCCGCTAAGTGCAGTTCGAATCGCTACGCATTCAAACTCCACTTAGCGAGGGGCATTTGTTCGATGATATTTTTTCCATGGTTTTGCAAGTTTACAAATTTCAAATCATAGTTGGAAGTCTATAAAAAATATCAACATGGTTCTCATTTGCCAAGTTAACAAGAAATCATATATAGTGATGTACAAGGGTGAAGCAAAAAAAAATATTGGTTGAGGTATTAGACAGAGAGGACGCACGTACATGGACAATTTAGAATTTTATACATGGCTTAATATCTGACAACTTGTGTCAAGGAAAAATGGTTATTAGTGGGACCCAAAACCGGGAGGCATGATAATCATGTATGAGTTGATTGATTGGCCTGGACTATTTGAGTTGCTCACCAGCACGTACATGTAGATGACTTGACTGCACACATGTATTCGTATGTTTGTATCCTCGCCGCTGGCCAGACCGATTAAAAATTGTGAAGCCTATCAGTTAGTTTGATAAGTATCCATGCAACACGTGACCCTGCCGTTGGCATTTGACTTGATCGCTTGGAGTTTGTTAGCTGGATAAGTATGCATGCATGATATTTAGGAGTCCCACCGAAGATTTAGTGGGGAGGCCTTTGGCCAACAACGGCACGGAGAGAGTAGAGACAAGATATTGTTTGTTACTAACGGCAGCTGCGACGACGCTAATCTCTTGTGCTTATCTTCCTATCTGGTCGCATAGCTAGCCGATGGAAACGATGCTATAAAAAGGCTGCTCCAGTGACTGCGAAGGAGGTTGAGTTCACTCGCAACGCACACGCCATTTACACGCTCATTTCACTGCCATTCACCATAGCACTAACACACACGCACACACCCACACACACACTTCATATCACCTCCATTCCATATACACACATCTCCATTTCGTTGTCTGGCATTTCCCTCCGTGACCGGCGTCGATGGCAAAGCCACATGGTGAGTAAATCATATGAAGGTTGCATATGATCACTTATTTCCTTTATTTCTTTTCTTCTCTTCGTTCATTCTTTTGTGGCGTCTCGCGGCTCTACATGGCGATCTAATCGTTGCCGCGGATGTTTCATTGCTCGGTCTAGAAAAAGAATTTTGTGGCGTCTCGTGGCTCTACATGGCGATCTAATCGTCACCGCGGACGTTCCATTGTTTGATCTACAAAAAGAATTCAGCGGTGTCCCGCGGCTTTACATGGCGATCTAATCGTCGCCACGGACGTTCCATGTCCCAATCTACAAAAAGAGTTTGGTGGCATCTAGTGGCTCTACATGGCGATCTACTCGCCGCCATAGGTGTTTCACTGTCTGACATGAGGAAAAAAACGGCATTGCATCCCGTGGCTCTACATGGCGATCAGATCGTCGCCACGGATGTGTACGGTTTGATATGGAAAAAGAAAAAAGGAACGTTATAACGTCTCGCGGCTCTACCTGACACTTCAATCGTCGCCGCAGACATTTCATGGCCAAGTGATTTTCATGCATTTCGGGTTTATCCATCGGTTAAGGCTATGGATTCATGTTGATAGACAAAACTGTATATAGATCTGGAGTTACAAGGGAAAGAAATATAGCTGCATAAAAGCCAACATCATGCATGGTTCAGTATATGTACATTTAGAGCACAGAGTCAAGGAGATCACGTGACATACAAAGGATGATTTCTCATCATGAGATAATCCAATATTAATAGAGACGTGGCCATCTACACCGGAATAAACAAGATGCCATTGATGAAATTTTGCAAAATTATGTTTCTCAAACAAACGAGGGTTTATCTTCAAGTCCATGCTAAGTACACTTTCTTCCGTGACTGACGAGGCCGGAACTCATATACACTTCCTGACCGACGAGGCGGGATACATCACGTTCGTGACCGACGGGGCCGAACTATCCATTTTGTTTCTTTGAGACTTGATCTACATCCCATGTTTGATTGGTGCATGACATTCATGAATTTCTGGCATGGCGAGAATTTTTGTTTCTCATCGAGTGCTTGCATGTTTTGTGCCTTGGAGACAGAAGCCATGAATTTGATAATGATGATGACCGTTTGAGGCAGCTTAATCGGAGGTCTTTCATAGATATGAATCTATGAATGTAATTAACTAGAGGTCCTTTCGAGGCCCGAGGAGTCGAGAATTATGCAATTGTCTTTTGTATGTCAGATGTTATACCAAAAGCATGTAAAATGAGATTTGTATGTCTTCAGCAATAAAGATTTACAAGTTTTGTCCGCATCATTTTGTGTGCTCTGTTTTATTTTTACTTGTATACACTCGTATACTGGCACGCCCGCACTTAAAACGCCAATGCGGATAAATTTGATATTTATATTGCGAAAAACAAATGGCACGCCCAATGGGACCTGAGTCTCCTCCCATCTTCGCTGCGCTTCAATGGTCATCGATAGCATATCCTGCAAATCATTGTAAAAGCAGCATTTGCGGTATGGAAAGTATTATTCAAGGGGACATTTTGCCTCGTATTTGTCCGACTCAGTTTTTATCAGAAGGCATGTATATGTATTTGTTGGCCAACCATTGATGCGGTGGATCAGAGATATGCAAGATATCTTGTGCCACGTTTTCCAGCTTAACATGTATGCATCCCAACTGGTGTAAAATCAAGGTGTACACAGAAATACAGGTATTTAGAATTGACCATTTGTACACTGAATGTTTGATGCCAATGTGGCCAGATTTTAATAGTTGAACGAAGTACTACTTGGGCATGTTCTATCATATCGGCCAGCTGGTAGTCCTTGCGGTAGTCAACTGGAGAAAATGCAAAAATATATCGTGAAAATTAGTTTTTTGACTTATGGTATTCAGAGATCAATCAATCGGAGATGTCGTCCTTCAACCACTGCACGAACAGTCTCCTAAACACAGTTTAAAGATCGTGGCTACACTCCAATCTCTGGATGCATGATCTACTAGTGACCAATTTTCAAAAGCTTGTTCTTCAGTACCGAGCTGAGTCATATTCGCCTCTGCACCAGTACTTGTCCGTGGAGAGACGACTGGTTGTTTTTGTTTTGAGCAGAAATAAGGGCCGACTCAAGTATTATTGCACCATCTTCAGTTGTTTGCAGAACAGACTGAGCACCAACAGATGTAGGGGCAGAACTTTAAGTAATTTCCGAAGTACGATAAGCCTTGACGACATGAGTGGGTATCCGTCAGCTCAGTGTTGCCCTTTTCAGAAATAACTCTATCTGTCAAGCAAGTTTTCAGTAAGTATTGTTGTACTGCAGGTTCTTATTACTGCTCTACTGCGCAATGAATTTATATGTTGTACGAGACTTCATGATTAGCCCACAATGATATTCGCATGGCAAGGAAAGCGAGACAACTAGGAAATGTCAGCTAGTTAAACATCTGAAGCTTTTTGCACAAGGAGTGATTCTGGTAGCATAGACATCTGAAGTTTTCTACACAAGGAGTGACTCTGTTAGCGACATTAAAAAAAGGTTTAGTTATGAGTGTTGATGATTTAAGGAGCTAGTTTCTTAGCTAGACTAGGGGCAACCTTATTTCCTTCAACAAAAGCACCTGGGAGTGGGACTTCACCTGGGAGTGGGACTTCATCTGGTAACTAACTGTTTTAGTCTCCTCAACTATGGGCATACAGAATAAAAAAAGGGCATACAGGAGGTTGAAAGAAGCATACACGTGTGTGATTTCAGATTATTCATGCTAGAAAATATGCTCAGTTTTACTCATATCAGAGAAAAAAATAAAGTTTTCTCTGACTTCAAGGAAGAGCAGCTTTGCTATTCTTGGGTTTTGGCAGCAGTTGACGAGTTGTCGCCTTTTCAACTGAAAGTGTTTGAGTCTGTACGAAGTTAGAACACTGGTGTTTATTCAGAAGCAATAAAAAAGATAAGCTCAGCAGTATGTAACCAATATATTCAGTGGTCTGACTCTTGAATTGAGGGCAGTATGAGTGCAAGTTGCATGGTCATCATTTGGGAAACAGAGTCACATGAACCAATCGAGCCTAGTCATTGCCAGGAACATGTGCCTTAATAAAAAGATTATAACTAATAAAAAGGGGCAGAAAATGTGCAGATTTGCTACAGTGTGAGCCAAATGACAGATCGACGGGCGGTGTAATCTACACGTTGTGGAGTTTACATCCAACACTACGGGCTAACAACATCGTAATCGAAATTTAAGAGGTGAACCCCAAAAAGGATTGATCTCAGCTTGTTTAAGTGAAGAAGACACATTACTGCAGGAGATGTAAAGTTTCATTCGATTAGGCATTTGGGAAGATCTCTTAAAAAAATTAGTGCAAACAGCAGTAGAGGCACGACTGTGCAGTTCGCATCCACAATTTGTCTTACACAAATCAGAGGGGGCCTTTGGGACTCCCAGTCTACTGAGATATAGATAGAATACTCATACATGTGGTCAATAGTTTTTGATCATTTGTTCAGTCAAGAGATGATTCATAATATTTTCTTGTAATTTAGCAGAAGTAGCCAAGCAAAACAGATAGTCACGTCTGACGTGACGAAATTCTACAGGCTAATTCTTAAGGAGACTGAGGTTGAAGCTTTTATGGGGCACTGATGCTCATTTAGGAAGAATATGTAGATGTTTGGGCTCCATTGAAGGAATCCACAGAGCTGTTTAGTAATTCCTTTAGGTGACATTTGGAAAACAGGATCATTGTCACAATGTTTGGGTCACATAATTTTTTCAGTAAATTTCATATAAAATCACCGGTGCAGTTTTCATGTAAGGTCCACGACATCGTGGTTGTTCCCATAGCCATGTTATTTGTGACCCGACAGCATGCTCAAATAAACAGGCCTACTCGCATAGCAGAGACACTCGCATCATCATGATGTCATGGAGAAACTCATGTTTGGGTAATATTGTATGAGAATCTTGTCAGTTACAACTTATCTATACCCAATTTAATTTTGCTAGCTCAGTTTGTATGCCGCACGAAGTACAATGGTCTTCAATAGACAATGTCTGTCCTTTGAGGTATATCACAGGCTATCAAATTTATTGGTCATAGGATTACACAGTTGAGTTGTTGAATGACCCCCTAGATGAGCAGTAGCTTGTAGTGCTACATCAAAAAAATCACACGTTCTCTACATTGATCAAGAATGCCAGACTATCAAGATATCAGGTAAACAAGCAGGGTAGTATATCATATAGCAGATAATTGTTAAAAATGACCTCATCTATGAGTGTTGGTTCCTAATTGAAGTTGACACATCTCGAGCTGCTTATGGGACATATTTTTCGCTCCGCAGTAGGTGCATGTTATTGTCATGTTTCAAAAAAAAACCGTCTACACAACCAAGCCGACCAACATAATGGTATGGTGTGATTCGAAAGATGATATTTAAGCTGAGTAGTAGCTGAAATTGACAGAATTGGCAATCATTTTTTTCCGATGTGAGGAACACATGCTAGAATATTTGATTTCTCTTAGATGCTTTCACAAGTGGCTGTTTGCATCACTGGATGGGGAGGCCGGGGGTTATCCTCCTTTTTAAAAAAAAATACAGCTAGAGCAACCACATAATCTGATCATTCTATATTGAAGCAACCCCAAGAACCACCTATAAGGTATTAGCTTTCTCATGACAAAGGCCATGGAGATTCTCAAACATATGTGGTGATGTTCTCTCTCAAGAATTTTCCGGCATAGCTCAGTTATAAGGCCTTTGATCAATTCCTAAAAAAAAAGCAGTTGACCATGTTATGTCTGCATATAGTCAATCAGAGGCGTATCAAAACACAGAGGGCTGCTTGTTGCCCATACTTTCCGGAAATGACACCTTGTTGCCATTTAAAACAGATAATCAGTAGGTGTGCAAACATGCCTTACAAGTTACTCATGCTATCAAGTAGGGCCACCTCGATGGCACCACACGTACACCTTACAGGGAAAATGGGTCACTTAGAAATACACCATTGCCACGCAACATATGCAAATCTGCTTGTATACATGACAACTTACAAGAGAAATGCCATTGCCTCAAAATTTTGGTGTTTTAAAATTTGTTTAATGTGAGGATTGTGCTCTTTAAAATAGAATCAAGTAGGGGGCAGCAGTTTCTTATTTGAGAGGTTGATATAATAGTTGTGGTCTACTCTCTTGCGCGCTTGATGATGCGATAAATTGTTCCCGCAAAAGGCTAGCCGAAGTAGCTATGTGACTACATGAGTTGCTTGCAGATTTGGAGCACGTGATACAGAGGCTTGGTTGGTATAAATTATGCTGACTTGATATCACAAGGAGTATATAGTATTGCGAACCAACAATCCTTCGATTAGAAGTCAGAATATTTGCAATCATTGCACTACAGTTACATATTTGCAATCGCAAGTATTTATAGTCAGCGAAAACAAGCAAATGGTATGAATCTACCGAATTCTCGCTAGAATTACCACCTTGGTATTTCCTTGACCTTTTTTTAGAGAATAGCAGAGCTGTGCAGTTTGGTCCCCGTGATAATGTGAAACCCTCCAACTCGGCAGGTTGTCATCATGGTAGCTAGAAATTTACAATAGAGTTGATAAAACCATCTTGAGCTGCAGCGTCATCTTTCGTTGTGGCTCGCGAGAAAAGGTACTGACACATATATGGTACTAGAAACATGTTTGGCACTGTAGCATGTAACTGTCGCAAGGGAGTTGATAAATCACTTGAGGTGCAGTATGTACTTTCACCGCAAGAAAAATTATGGAAGTACTTCTTGATGTTTTGAAGCTCTTGTTGGCACTATATAAGTAAGATGGTCACAGAGATGTTGCTCTATAGAATTATAATATTCCCCTTATCGTCCTATTGGCTGGCACCATCATGGTCGCAATATGGCATATACACGACATGGATTTTCATCGTGACTCTATCGAACTACATGTTCAGATATCAGACTTACCATCCTATTGGCCGGCACCATCATGGTCGCAATATGGCATATACACGACATGGATCTTCGTCGTGAATCATCGAACTACATGTTCCAGTCAGATTTATCGTCCTATTGGCTGGCACCATCATGGTCGCAATATGGTATATACACGACATGGATTTTCGTCGTGACTCTATCGAACTAGATGTTCAGATATCAAATTTACCATCCAATTGGCCGGCACCATCATGGTCGCAATATGGCATATACACGACAAGGATTTTCATCGTGGCTCCATCTAACTACATGATCAGAAATCATACTTATTGTCCTATTGGCTGGCACCATCATGGTTGCAATATGACATATACATGACATGGATTTTCCTCATGGCTTTTACCGAATCATGGGTTCAGAAATCATTGTCATCCTATTGGCCGACACCGTCATGGTCGCAATGGAATCGAGTCCCTAGTTTGGCATATACCTGACATGGATTTTCGTTGTGGCTTTTGCCAAAACATTGTATTTTGCTAATGAGACTCGCTTTCTATATAGGCATATACACGACATGGTTTTTCATCGTGGCTTTTGCCAAAAATATAGTTTTGTAAATGAGATTGGACCTCTATTTTAGCATACCGCAGCATGGTTTTCGTTGCGGCTTTGCTAAAAGAATAGTGGTTTACAAATGATGCGGACTCTATCATCTCCTATACATGACATGTATTTTTGTTGTGAAGTACGAGTTTAAGAGACGATCTTTTTCATTCACTTGGTCACAAATATTGACACAATGGGGGACTCGTATGAAATGAAACACCCATACCCTTCATGTACTTCGATGTGGTTTCATCTGTTATAGATATGTAAACATGAATTATATTGTAGCAAGCTTATAGAATGGACATGCTCTGAGGCCTACAACACTTTAACAATGAAGTCCTGTCAGCAAATTAAAGGGACACATTTTGATGCAAAATTTGCTTGTATATGAGTTCGGTTCAAGTACGTTGGGAGAACATGATCGGTCGGCGATACAAGGAAATAGGTGCTGAGTGAAGTTTCAAGAAGAACGAGGCAGTACATACATTTAACTGAGTAAGTATAAAATGCCGAAGTTCCAGAAAACAATTTGTTGTGATACTACCTTACTGAAGCCTATATTAGCAAACAAGGATATGAGCATGCTACAAAATTGCAGAATTTAGTGCCGCTAAGTGCAGTTCGAATCGCTACGCATTCAAACTCCACTTAGCGAGGGGCATTTGCTCGATGATATTTTTTCCATGGTTTTGCAAGTTTACAAATTTCAAATCATAGTTGGAAGTCTATAAAAAAATATCAACATGGTTCTCATTTGCCAAGTTAAAAAGAAATCATATATAGTGATGTACAAGGGTGAAGCAAAACAAAAATATTGGTTGAGGTATTAGACAGAGAGGACGCACGTACATGGACAATTTAGAATTTTATACATGGCTTAATATCTGACAACTTGTGTCAAGAAAAAATGGTTATTAGTGGGACCCAAAGCCGGGAGGCATGATAATCACGTATGAGTTGATCGATTGGCCTGGACTATTTGAGTTGCTCACCAGCACGTACATGTAGATGACTTGACTGCACACATGTACTCGTATGTTTGTATCCTCGCCGCTGGCCAGACCGATTAAAAATTGTGAAGCCTATCAGTTAGTTTGATAAGTATCCATGCAACACGTGACCCTGCCGTTGGCATTTGACTTGATCGCTTGGAGTTTGTTAGTTGGATAAGTATGCATGCATGATATTTAGGAGTCCCACCGAAGATTTAGTGGGGAGGCCTTTGGCCAACAACGGCACGGAGAGAGTAGAGATAAGATATTGTTTGTTACTAACGGCAGCTGCGACGACGCTAATTTCTCGTGCTTATCTTCCTATCTGTTCGCATAGCTAGCCGACGGAAACGATGCTATAAAAAGGCTGCTCCAGTGACTGCGAAGGAGGTTGAGTTCACTCGCAACGCACACGCCATTTACACGCTCATTTCACTGCCATTCACCATAGCACTAACACACACGCACAGACCCACACACACACTTCATATCACCTCCATTCCATACACACACATCTCCATTTCTTTGTCTGGCGTTTCCCTCCGTGACCGGCGTCGATGGCAAAGCCACATGGTGAGTAAATCATATGAAGGTTGCATATGATCACTTATTTCCTTTATTTCTTTTCTTCTATTCGTTCATTCTTTTGTGGCGTCTCGCGGCTCTACATGGCGATCTAATCGTTGCCGCGGATGTTTCATTGCTCGGTCTAGAAAAAGAATTTTGTGGCGTCTCGTGGCTCTACATGGCGATCTAATCGTCACCGCGGACGTTCCATTGTTTGATCTACAAAAAGAATTCAGCGGTGTCCCGCGGCTTTACATGGCGATCTAATCATCGCCGCGGACGTTCCATGTCCCGATCTACAAAAAGAGTTTGGTGGCATCTAGTGGCTCTACATGGCGATCTACTCGCCGCCATAGGTGTTTCACTGTCTGACATGAGGAAAAAAACGACATTGCATCCCGTGGCTCTACATGGCGATCAGATCGTCGCCACGGATGTGTACGGTTTGATATGGAAAAAGAAAAAAGGAACGTTATAACGTCTCGCGGCTCTACCTGACACTTCAATCGTCGCCGCAGACATTTCATGGCCAAGTGATTTTCATGCATTTCGGGTTTATCCATCGGTTAAGGCTATGGATTCATGTTGATAGACAAAACTGTATATAGATGTGGAGTTACAAGGGAAAGAAATATAGCTGCATAAAAGCCAACATCATGCATGGTTCAGTATATGTACATTTAGAGCACAGAGTCAAGGAGATCACGTGACATACAAAGGATGATTTCTCATCATGAGATAATCCAATATTAATAGAGACGTGGCCATCTACACCGGAATAAACAAGATGCCATTGATGAAATTTTGCAGAATTATGTTTCCCAAACAAACGAGGGTTTATCTTCAAGTCCACGCTAAGTACACTTTCTTCCGTGACTGACGAGGCCGAAACTCATATGCACTTCCTGACCGACGAGGCGGGATACATCACGTTCGTGACCGACGGGGCCGAACTATCCATTTTGTTTCTTTGAGACTTGATCTACATCCCATGTTTGATTGGTGCATGACATTCGTGAATTTCTGGCATGGCGAGAATTTTTGTTTGTCATCGAGTGCTTGCATGTTTTGTGCCTTGGAGACAGAAGCCATGAATTTGATAATGATGATGACCGTTTGAGGTAGCTTAATCGGAGGTCTTTCATAGATATGAATCTATGAATGTAATTAACTAGAGGTCCTTTCGAGGTCCTAGGAGTCGAGAATTATGCAATTGTCTTTTGTATGTCAGATGCTATACCAAAAGCATGTAAAATGAGATTTGTATGTCTTCAGCAATAAAGATTTACAAGTTTTGTCCGCATCATTTTGTGTGCTCTGTTTTATTTTTACTTGTATACACTCGTATACTGGCACGCCCGCACTTAAAACGCCAATGCAGATAAATTTGATATTTATCTTGCGAAAAACAAATGGCAGGCCCAGTGGGACCTGAGTCTCCTCCCATCTTCGCTGCGCTTCAATGGTCATCGATAGCATATCCTGCAAATCATTGTAAAAGGAGCATTTGCGGTATGGAAAGTATTATTCAAGGGGACATTTTGCCTCGTATTTGTCCGACTCAGTTTTTATCAGAAGGCATGTATATGTATTTGTTGGCCAACCATTGATGCGGTGGATCAGAGATATGCAAGATATCTTGTGCCACGTTTTCCAGCTTAACATGTATGCATCCCAACTGGTGTAAAATCAAGGTGTACACAGAAATACAGGTATTTAGAATTGACCATTTGTACACTGAATGTTTGATGCCAATGTGGCCAGATTTTAATAGTTGAACGAAGTACTACTTGGGCATGTTCTATCATATCGGCCAGCTGGTAGTCCTTGCGGTAGTCAAGTGGAGAAAATGCAAAAATATATCGTGAAAATTAGTTTTTTGACTTATGGTATTCAGAGATCAATCAATCGGAGATGTCGTCCTTCAAGCACTGCACGAACAGTCTCCTAAACACAGTTTAAAGATCGTGGCTACACTCCAATCTCTGGATGCATGATCTACTAATGACCAATTTTCAAAAGCTTGTTCTTCAGTACCGAGCTGAGTCAAATTCGCCTCTGCACCAGTACTTGTCCGTGGAGAGACGACTGGTTGTTTTTGTTTTGAGCAGAAATAAGGGCCGACTCAAGTATTATTGCACCATCTTCAGTTGTTTGCAGAACAGACTGAGCACCAACAGATGTAGGGGCAGAACTTTTAGTAATTTTCGAAGTACGATAAGCCTTGACGACATGAGTGGGTATCCATCAGCTCAGTGTCGCCCTTTTCAGAAATAACTCTATCTGTCAAGCAAGTTATCAGTAAGTATTGTTGTACTGCAGGTTCTTATTACTGCTCTACTGCGCAATGAATTTATATGTTGTACGAGACTTCATGATTACCACACAATGATATTCGCATGGCAAGGAAAGCGAGACAACTAGGAAATGTCATCTAGTTAAACATCTGAAGCTTTTTGCACAAGGAGTGATTCTGGTAGCATAGACATCTGAAGTTTTCTGCACAAGGAGTGACTCTGTTAGCGACATTAAAAAAAGGTTTAGTTATGAGTGTTGATGATATAAGGAGCTAGTTTCTTATCTAGACTAGGGGCAACCTTATTTCCTTCAACAAAAGCACCTGGGAGTGGGACTTCACCTGGGAGTGGGACTTCATCTGGTAACTAACTGTTTTAGTCTCCTCAACTATGGGCATACAGAATAAAAAAAAGGGCATACAGGAGGTTGAAAGAAGCATACACGTGTGTGATTTCAGATTATTCATGCTAGAAAATATGCTCAGTTTTACTCATATCAGAGAAAAAAATAAAGTTTTCTCTGACTTCAAGGAAGAGCAGCTTTGCTATTCTTGGGTTTTGGCAGCAGTTGACGAGTTGTCGCCTTTTCAACTGAAAGTGTTTTAGAGTCTGTACGAAGTTAGAACACTGGTGTTTATTCAGAAGCAATAAAAAAGATAAGCTCAGCAATATGTAACCAATATATTCAGTGGTCTGACTCTTGAATTGAGGGCAGTATGAGTGCAAGTTGCATGGTCATCGTTTGGGAAACAGAGTCACATGAACCAATCGAGCCTAGTCATTGCCAGGAACATGTGCCTTAATAAAAAGATTATAACTAATAAAAAGGGGCAGAAAATGTGCAGATTTGCTACAGTGTGAGCCAAATGACAGATCAACGGGCGGTGTAATCTACACGATGTGGAGTTTACATCCGACACTACAGGCTAACAACATCGTAATCGAAATTTAAGAGGTGAACCCCAAAAAGGATTGATCTCAGCTTGTTTAAGTGAAGAAGACACATTACTACAGGAGATGTAAAGTTTCATTCGATTAGGCATTTGGGAAGATCTCTTAAAAAAATTAGTGCAAACAGCAGTAGAGGTATGACTGTGCAGTTCGCATCCATAATTTCTCTTACACAAATCAGAGGGGGCCTTTGGGACTCCCAGTCTACTGAGATATAGATAGAATACTCATACATGTGGTCAATAGTTTTTGATCATTTGTTCAGTCAAGAGATGATTCATAATATTTTCTTGTAATTTAGCAGAAGTAGCCAAGCAAAACAGATAGTCACGTCTAACGTGACGAAATTCTACAGGCTAATTCTTAAGGAGACTGAGGTTGAAGCTTTTATGGGGCACTGATGCTCATTTAGGAAGAATATGTAGATGTTTGGGCTCCATTGAAGGAATCCACAGAGCTGTTTAGTAATTCCTTTAGGTGACATTTGGAAAACAGGATCATTGTCACAATGTTTGGGTCACATAATTTTTTCAGTAAATTTCATATAAAATCACCGGTGCAGTTTTCATGTAAGGTCCACGACAGCGTGGTTGTTCCCATAGCCATGTTATTTGTGACCCGACAGCGTGCTCAAATAAACAGGTCTGCTCGCATAGCAGAGACACTCGCATCATCATGATGTCATGGAGAAACTCATGTTTGGGTAATATTGTATGAGAATCTTGTCAGTTACAACTTATCTATACCCAATTTAATTTTGCTAGCTCAGTTTGTATGCCGCACGAAGTACAATGGTCTTCAATAGACAGTGTCTGTCCTTTGAGGTATATCACAGGCTATCAAATTTATTGGTCATAAGATTACACAGTTGAGTTGTTGAATGACCCCCTAGATGAGCAGTAGCTTGCAGTGCTACATCAAAGAAATCACACGTTCCCTACATTGATCAAGAATGCCAGACTATCAAGATATCAGGTACACAAGCAGGGTAGTATATCATATAGCAGATAATTGTCAAAAATGACCTCATCTATGAGTGTTGGTTCCTAATTGAAGTTGACACATCTCGAGCTTCTTATGGGACATATTTTTCTCTCCGCAGTAGGTGCATGTTATTGTCATGTTTAAAAAAAACATCTACACAACCAAGCCGACCAACATACTGGTATGGTGTGATTCGAAAGATGATATTTAAGCTGAGTAGTAGCTGAAACTGACAGAATTGGCAATCATTTTTTTCCGATGTGAGGAACACATGCTAGAATATTTGATTTCTCTTAGATGCTTTCACAAGTGGCTGTTTGCATCACTGGATAGGGAGGCCGGGGGTTATCCTCCTTTTTTTTAAAAAGACAACTAGAGAAACCACATAATCTGATCATTCTATATTGAAGCAACCCCAAGAACCACCTATAAGGTATTAGCTTTCTCATGAAAAAGGCCATGGAGATTCTCAAACATATGTGGTGATGTTCTCTCTCAAGAATTTTCCGGCATAGCTCAGTTATAAGGCTTTGATCAATTCCTGAAAAAAAAAGCATTTGACCATGTTATGTCTGCATATAGTCAATCTGAGGCGTATCAAATCACAGAGGGCCGCTTGTTGCCAATACTTTCCGGATATGACACCTTGTTGCCATTTAAAATAGATAATCAGTAGGTGTGCAAACATGCCTTACAAGTTACTCATGCTATCAAGTAGGGCCACCTCGATGGCACCACACGTACACCTTACAGGGAAAATGGGTCACTTAGAAATACACCATTGCCACGCAACATATGAAAATCTGCTTGTATACATGACAACTTACAAGAGAAATGCCATTGCCTCAAAATTTTGGTGTTTTAAAATTTGTTTAATGTGAGGATTGTGCTCTTTAAAATAGAATCAAGTAGGGGGCAGCAGTTTCTTATTTGAGAGGTTGATATAATAGTTGTGGTCTACTCTCTTGCGCGCTTGATGATCCGATAAATTGTTCCCGCAAAAGGCTAGCCGAAGTAGCTATGTGACTACATGAGTTGCTTGTAGATTTGGAGCATGTGATACAGAGGCTTGGTTGGTATAAATTATGCTGACTTGATATCACAAGGAGTATATAGTATTGCGAACCAACAATCCTTCGATTAGAAGTCAGAATATTTGCAATCATGGCACTACAGTTACATATTTGCACTCGCAAGTATTTATAGTCAGCAAAAACAAGCAAATGGTATGAATCTACCGAATTCTCGCTAGAATTACCACCTTGGTATTTCCTTGACCTTTTTTTAGAGAATAGCAGAGTTGTGCAGTTTGGTCCCCGTGATAATGTGAAACCCTCCAACTCGGCAGGTTGTCATCATGGCAGCTAGAAATTTACAACAGAGTTGATAAAACCATCTTGAGCTGCAGCGTGATCTTTCGTTGTGGCTCGCGAGAAAAGGTACTGACACATATATGGTACTAGAAACATGTTTGGCACTGTAGCATGTAACTGTCGCAAGGGAGTTGATAAATCACTTGAGGTGCAGTATGTACTTTCACCGCAAGAAAAATTATGGAAGTACTTCTTGATGTTTTGAAGCTCTTGTTGGCACTATATAAGTAAGATGGTCACAGAGATGTTGCTCTATAGAATTATAATATTCCCCTTATCGTCCTATTGGCTGGCACCATCATGGTCGCAATATGGCATATACACGACATGGATTTTCATCGTGACTCTATCGAACTACATGTTCAGATATCATACTTACCATCCTATTGGCCGGCACCATCATGGTCGCAATATGGCATATACACGACATGGATCTTCGTCGTGAATCATCGAACTACATGTTCCATTCAGATTTATCGTCCTATTGGCTGGCACCATCATGGTCGCAATATGGTATATACACGACATGGATTTTCGTCGTGACTCTATCGAACTAGATGTTCAGATATCAAATTTACCATCCAATTGGCCGGCACCATCATGGTCGCAATATGGCATATACACGACAAGGATTTTCATCGTGGCTCCATCTAACTACATGATCAGAAATCATACTTATTGTCCTATTGGCTGGCACCATCATGGTTGCAATATGACATATACATGACATGGATTTTCGTCATGGCTTTTACCGAATCATGGGTTCAGAAATCATTGTCATCCTATTGGCCGACACCGTCATGGTCGCAATGGAATCGAGTCCCTAGTTTGGCATATACCTGACATGGATTTTCGTTGTGGCTTTTGCCAAAACATTGTATTTTGCTAATGAGTCTCACTTTCTATATAGGCATATACACGACATGGTTTTTCATCGTGGCTTTTGCCAAAAATATAGTTTTGTAAATGAGATTGGACCTCTATTTTAGCATACCGCAGCATGGTTTACGTTGCGGCTTTGCTAAAAGAATAGTGGTTTACAAATGATGCGGACTCTATCATCTCCTATACATGACATGTATTTTTGTTGTGAAGTACGAGTTTAAGAGACGATCTTTTTCATTCACTTGGTCACAAATATTGACACAATGGGGGACTCGTATGAAATGAAACACCCATACCCTTCATGTACTTCGATGTGGTTTCATCTGTTATAGATATGTAAACATGAATTATATTGTAGCAAGCTTATAGAATGGACATGCGCTGAGGCCTACAACACTTTGACAATGAAGTCCTGTCAGCAAATTCAAGGGACACATTTTGATGCAAAATTTGCTTGTATATGAGTTCGGTTCAAGTACGTTGGGAGAACATGATCGGTCGGCGATACAAGGAAATAGGTGCTGAGTGAAGTTTCAAGAAGAACGAGGCAGTACATACATTTAACTGAGTAAGTATAAAATGCGGAATTTCCAGAAAACAATTTCTTGTGATACTACCTTACTGAAGCCTATATTAGCAAACAAAGATATGAGCATGCTAGAAAATTGCAGAATTTAGTGCCGCTAAGTGCAGTTCGAATCGCTACGCATTCAAACTCCACTTAGCGAGGGGCGTTTGTTCGATGATATTTTTTCCATGGTTTTGCAAGTTTACAAATTTCAAATCATAGTTGGAAGTCTATAAAAAAATATCAACATGGTTCTCATTTGCCAAGTTAAAAAGAAATCATATATAGTGATGTACAAGGGTGAAGCAAAAAAAAATATTGGTTGAGGTATTAGACAGAGAGGACGCACGTACATGGACAATTTAGAATTTTATACATGGCTTAATATCTTACAACTTGTGTCAAGGAAAAATGGTTATTAGTGGGACCCAAAACCGGGAGGCATGATAATCACGTATGAGTTGATCGATTGGCCTGGACTATTTGAGTTGCTCACCAGCACGTACATGTAGATGACTTGACTGCACACATGTACTCGTATGTTTGTATCCTCGCCGCTGGCCAGACCGATTAAAAATAGTGAAGCCTATCAGTTAGTTTGATAAGTATCCATGCAACACGTGACCCTGCCGTTGGCATTTGACTTGATCGCTTGGAGTTTGTTAGCTGGATAAGTATGCATGCATGATATTTAGGAGTCCCACCGAAGATTTAGTGGGGAGGCCTTTGGCCAAAAACGGCACGGAGAGAGTAGAGATAACATATTGTTTGTTACTAACGGTAGCTGCGACGACGCTAATCTCTTGTGCTTATCTTCCTATCTGTTCGCATAGCTAACCGATGGAAACGATGCTATAAAAAGGCTGCTCCAGTGACTGCGAAGGAGGTTGAGTTCACTCGCAACGCACACGCCATTTACACGCTCATTTCACTGCCATTCACCATAGCACTAACACACACGCACACACCCACACACACACTTCATATCACCTCCATTCCATATACACCCATCTCCATTTCTTTGTCTGGCGTTTCCCTCCGTGACCGGCGTCGATGGCAAAGCCACATGGTGAGTAAATCATATGAAGGTTGCATATGATCACTTATTTCCTTTATTTCTTTTCTTCTCTTCGTTCATTCTTTTGTGGCGTCTCGCGGCTCTACATGGAGATCTAATCGTTGCCGCGGATGTTTCATTGCTCGGTCTAGAAAAAGAATTTTGTGGCGTCTCGTGGCTCTACATGGCGATCTAATCGTCACCGCGGACGTTCCATTGTTTGATCTACAAAAAGAATTCAGCGGTGTCCCGCAGCTTTACATGGCGATCTAATCGTCGCCGCGGACGTTCCATGTCCCGATCTACAAAAAGAGTTTGGTGGCATCTAGTGGCTCTACATGGCGATCTACTCGCCGCCATAGGTGTTTCACTGTCTGACATGAGGAAAAAAACGGCATTGCATCCCATGGCTCTACATGGCTATCAGATCGTCGCCACGGATGTGTACGGTTTGATATGGAAAAAGAAAAAAGGAACGTTATAACGTCTCGCGGCTCTACCTGACACTTCAATCGTCGCCGCAGACATTTCATGGCCAAGTGATTTTCATGCATTTCGGGTTTATCCATCGGTTAAGGCTATGGATTCATGTTGATAAACAAAACTGTATATAGATGTGGAGTTACAAGGGAAAGAAATATAGCTGCATAAAAGCCAACATCATGCATGGTTCCGTATATGTACATTTAGAGCACAGAGTCAAGGAGATCACGTGACATACAAAGGATGATTTCTCATCATGAGATAATCCAATATTAATAGAGACGTGGCCATCTACACCGGAATAAACAAGATGCCATTGATGAAATTTTGCAGAATTATGTTTCCCAAACAAACGAGGGTTTATCTTCAAGTCCACGCTAAGTACACTTTCTTCCGTGACTGACGAGGCCGGAACTCATATACACTTCCTGACCGACGAGGCGGGATACATCACGTTCGTGACCGACGGGGCCGAACTATCCATTTTGTTTCTTTGAGACTTGATCTACATCCCATGTTTGATTGGTGCATGACATTCGTGAACTTCTGGCACGGCGAGAATTTTTGTTTCTCATCGAGTGCTTGCATGTTTTGTGCCTTGGAGACAGAAGCCATGAATTTGATAATGATGATGACCGTTTGAGGCAGCTTAATCGGAGGTCTTTCATAGATATGAATCTATGAATGTAATTAACTAGAGGTCCTTTCGAGGCCCTAGGAGTCGAGAATTATGCAATTGTCTTTTGTATGTCAGATGCTATACCAAAAGCATGTAAAATGAGATTTGTATGTCTTCAGCAATAAAGATTTACATGTTTTGTCCGCATCATTTTGTGTGCTCTGTTTTATTTTTACTTGTATACACTCGTATACTGGCACGCCCACACTTAAAACGCCAATGCGGATAAATTTGATATTTATCTTGCGAAAAACAAATGGCACGCCCAGTGGGACCTGAGTCTCCTCCCATCTTCGCTGCGCTTCAATGGTCATCGATAGCATATCCTGCAAATCATTGTAAAAGGAGCATTTGCGGTATGGAAAGTATTATTCAAGGGGACATTTTGCCTCATATTTGTCCGACTCAGTTTTTATCAGAAGGCATGTATATGTATTTGTTGGCCAACCATTGATGCGGTGGATCAGAGATATGCAAGATATCTTGTGCCACGTTTTCCAGCTTAACATGTATGCATCCCAACTGGTGTAAAATCAAGGTGTACACAGAAATACAGGTATTTAGAATTGACCATTTGTACACTGAATGTTTGATGCCAATGTGGCCAGATTTTAATAGTTGAACGAAGTACTACTTGGGCATGTTCTATCATATCGGCCAGCTGGTAGTCCTTGCGGTAGTCAAGTGGAGAAAATGCAAAAATATATCGTGAAAATTAGTTTTTTGACTTATGGTATTCAGAGATCAATCAATCGGAGATGTCGTCCTTCAACCACTGCACGAACAGTCTCCTACACACAGTTTAAAGATCGTGGCTACACTCCAATCTCTGGATGCATGATCTACTAGTGACCAATTTTCAAAAGCTTGTTCTTCAGTACCGATCTGAGTCAAATTTGCCTCTGCACCAGTACTTGTCCGTGGAGAGACAACTGGTTGTTTTTGTTTTGAGCAGAAATAAGGGCCGACTCAAGTATTATTGCACCATCTTCAGTTGTTTGCAGAACAGACTGAGCACCAACAGATGTTGGGGCAGAACTTTTAGTAATTTCCGAAGTACGATAAGCCTTGACGACATGAGTGGGTATCCGTCAGCTCAGTGTCGCCCTTTTCAGAAATAACTCTATCTGTCAAGCAAGTTTTCAGTAAGTATTGTTGTACTGCAGGTTCTTATTACTGCTCTACTGCGCAATGAATTTATATGTTGTACGAGACTTCATGATTACCACACAATGATATTCGCATGGCAAGGAAAGCGAGACAACTAGGAAATGTCAGCTAGTTAAACATCTGAAGCTTTTTGCACAAGGAGTGATTCTGGTAGCATAGACATCTGAAGTTTTCTGCACAAGGAGTGACTCTGTTAGCGACATTAAAAAAAGGTTTAGTTATGAGTGTTGATGATTTAAGGAGCTAGTTTCTTATCTAGACTAGGGGCAACCTTATTTCCTTCAACAAAAGCACCTGGGAGTGGGACTTCACCTGGGAGTGGGACTTCATCTGGTAACTAACTGTTTTAGTCTCCTCAACTATGGGCATACAGAATAAAAAAAGGGCATACAGGAGGTTGAAAGAAGCATACACGTGTGTGATTTCAGATTATTCATGCTAGAAAATATGCTCAGTTTTACTCATATCAGAGAAAAAAATAAAGTTTTCTCTGACTTCAAGGAAGAGCAGCTTTGCTATTCTTGGGTTTTGGCAGCAGTTGACGAGTTGTCGCTTTTCAACAGAAAGTATTTTAGAGTCTGTACGAAGTTAGAACACTGGTGTTTATTCAGAAGCAATAAAAAAGACAAGCTCAGCAGTATGTAACCAATATATTCAGTGGTCTGACTCTTGAATTGAGGGCAGTATGAGTGCAAGTTGCATGGTCAACGTTTGGGAAACAGAGTCACATGACCCAATCGAGCCTAGTCATTGCCAGGAACATGTGCCTTAATAAAAAGATTATAACTAATAAAAAGGGGCAGAAAATGTGCAGGTTTGCTACAATGTGAGCCAAATGACAGATCGACGGGCGGTGTAATCTACACGATGTGGAGTTTACATCCGACACTACAGGCTAACAACATCGTAATCGAAATTTAAGAGGTGAACCCCAAAAAGGATTGATCTCAGCTTGTTTAAGTGAAGAAGACACATTACTGCAGGAGATGTAAAGTTTCATTCGATTAGGCATTTGGGAAGATCTCTTAAAAAAATTAGTGCAAACAGCAGTAGAGGCACGACTGTGCAGTTCGCATCCACAATTTCTCTTACACAAATCAGAGGGGGCCTTTGGGACTCCTAGTCTACTGAGATATAGATAGAATACTCATACATGTGGTCAATAGTTTTTGATCATTTGTTCAGTCAAGAGATGATTCATAATATTTTCTTGTAATTTAGCAAAAGTAGCCAAGCAAAACAGATAGTCACATCTGACGTGACGAAATTCTACAGGCTAATTCTTAAGGAGACTGTGGTTGAAGCTTTTATGGGGCACTGATGCTCATTTAGGAAGAATATGTAGATGTTTGGGCTCCATTGAAGGAATCCACAAAGCTGTTTAGTAATTCCTTTAGGTGCCATTTGGAAAACAGGATCATTGTCACAATGTTTGGGTCACATAATTTTTTCAGTAAATTTCATATAAAATCACCGGTGCAGTTTTCATGTAAGGTCCATGACAGCGTGGTTGTTCCCATAGCCATGTTATTTGTGACCCGACAGCGTGCTCAAATAAACAGGTCTGCTCGCATAGCAGAGACACTCGCATCATCATGATGTCATGGAGAAACTCATGTTTGGGTAATATTGTATGAGAATCTTGTCAGTTACAACTTATCTATACCCAATTTAATTTTGCTAGCTCAGTTTGTATGCCGCACGAAGTACAATGGTCTTCAATAGACAGTGTCTGTCCTTTGAGGTATATCACAGGCTATCAAATTTATTGGTCATAAGATTACACAGTTGACTTGTTGAATGACCCCCTAGATGAGCAGTAGCTTGTAGTGCTACATCAAAGAAATCACATGTTCTCTACATTGATCAAGAATGCCAGACTATCAAGATATCAGGTACACAAGCAGTGTAGTATATCATATAGCAGATAATTGTCAAAAATGACCTCATCTATGAGTGTTGGTTCCTAATTGAAGTTGACACATCTCGAGCTTCTTATGGGACATATTTTTCGCTCTGCAGTAGGTGCATGTTATTGTCATGTTTCAAAAAAAAACGTCTACACAACCAAGCCGACCAACATAATTGTATGGTGTGATTCGAAAGATGATATTTAAGCTGAGTAGTAGCTGAAACTGACAGAATTGGCAATCATTTTTTTTCCGATGTGAGGAACACATGCTAGAATATTTGATTTCTCTTAGATGCTTTCACAAGTGGCTGTTTGCATCACTGGATGGGGAGGCCGGGGGTTATCCTCCTTTTTAAAAAAAAAAGACAGCTAGAGCAACCACATAATCTGATCATTCTATGTTGAAGCAACCCCAAGAACCACCTATAAGGTATTAGCTTTCTCATGACAAAGGCCATGGAGATTCTCAAACATATGTGGTGATGTCCTCTCTCAAGAATTTTCCGGCATAGCTCAGTTATAAGGCCTTTGATCAATTCCTGAAAAAAAGCATTTGACCATGTTATGTCTTCATATAGTCAATCAGAGGCGTATCAAAACACAGAGGGACGCTTGTTGCCAATACTTTCCGGATATGACACCTTGTTGCCATTTAAAATAGATAATCAGTAGGTGTGCAAACATGCCTTACAAGTTACTCATGCTATCAAGTAGGGCCACCTCGATGGCACCACACGTACACCTTACAGGCAAAATGGGTCACTTAGAAATACACCATTGCCACGCAACATATGCAAATCTGCTTGTATACATGACAACTTACAAGAGAAATGCCATTGCCTCAAAATTTTGGTGTTTTAAAATTTGTTTAATGTGAGGATTTTGCTCTTTGAAATAGAATCAAGTAGGGGGCAGCAGTTTCTTATTTGAGAGGTTGATATAATAGTTGTGGTCTACTCTCTTGCGCGCTTGATGATGCGATAAATTGTTCCCGCAAAAGGCTAGCCGAAGTAGCTATGTGACTACATGAGTTGCTTGCAGATTTGGAGCATGTGATACAGAGGCTTGGTTGGTATAAATTATGCTGCCTTGATATCACAAGGAGTATATAGTATTGCGAACCAACAATCCTTCGATTAGAAGTCAGAATATTTGCAATCATTGCACTACAGTTACATATTTGCACTCGCAAGTATGTATAGTCAGCAAAAACAAGCAAATGGTATGAATCTACCGAATTCTCGCTAGAATTACCACCTTGGTATTTCCTTGACCTTTTTTTAGAGAATAGCAGAGCTGTGTAGTTTGGTCCCCGTGATAATGTGAAACCCTCCAACTCGGCAGGTTGTCATCATGGCAGCTAGAAATTTACAACAGAGTAGATAAAACCATCTTGAGCTGCAGCGTGATCTTTCGTTGTGGCTCGCGAGAAAAGGTACTCACACATATATGGTATTAGAAATATGTTTGGCACTGTAGCATGTAACTGTCGCAAGGGAGTTGATAAACCACTTGAGGTGCAGTATGTACTTTCACCGCAAGAAAAATTATGGAAGTACTTCTTGATGTTTTGAAGCTCTTGTTGGCACTATATAAGTAAGATGGTCACAGAGATGTTGCTCTATAGAATTATAATATTCCCCTTATCGTCCTATTGGCTGGCACCATCATGGTCGCAATATGGCATATACACGACATGGATTTTCGTCGTGACTCTATCGAACTACATGTTCAGATATCAGACTTACCATCCTATTGGCCGGCACCATCATGGTCGCAATATGGCATATACACGACATGGATCTTCGTCGTGAATCATCGAACTACATGTTCCATTCAGATTTATCGTCCTATTGGCTGGCACCATCATGGTCGCAATATGGTATATACACGACATGGATTTTCGTCGTGACTCTATCGAACTACATGTTCAGATATCAAATTTACCATCCAATTGTCTGGCACCATCATGGTTGCAATATGGCATATACACGACAAGGATTTTCATTGTGGCTCCATCTAACTACATGATCAGAAAGCATACTTATTGTCCTATTGGCTGGCACCATCATGGTTGCAATATGACATATACATGACATGGATTTTCGTCATGGCTTTTACCGAATCATGGGTTCAGAAATCATTCTCATCCTATTGGCCGACACCGTCATGGTCGTAATGGAATCGAGTCCCTAGTTTGGCATATACCTGACATGGATTTTCGTTGTGGCTTTTGCCAAAACATTGTATTTTGCTAATGAGACTCGCTTTCTATATAGGCATATACACGACATGGTTTTTCATCGTGGCTTTTGCCAAAAATATAGTTTTGTAAATGAGATTGGACCTTTGTTTTAGCATACCGCAGCATGGTTTTCGTTGCGGCTTTGCTAAAAGAATAGTGGTTTACAAATGATGCGGACTCTATCATCTCCTATACATGACATGTATTTTTGTTGTGAAGTACGAGTTTAAGAGACGATCTTTTTCATTCACTTGGTCACAAATATTGACACAATGGGGGACTCGTATGAAATGAAACACCCATACCCTTCATGTACTTCGATGTGGTTTCATCTGTTATAGATATGTAAACATGAATTATATTGTAGCAAGCTTATAGAATGGACATGCTCTGAGGCCTACAACACTTTGACAATGAAGTCCTGTCAGCAAATTAAAGGGACACATTTTGATGCAAAATTTGCTTGTATATGAGTTCGGTTCAAGTACGTTAGGAGAACATGATCGGTCGGCGATACAAGGAAATAGGTGCTGAGTGAAGTTTCAAGAAGAACGAGGCAGTACATACATTTAACTGAGTAAGTATAAAATGCCGAAGTTCCAGAAAACAATTTGTTGTGATACTACCTTACTGAATCCTATATTAGCAAACAAGGATATGAGCATGCTACAAAATTGCAGAATTTAGTGCCGCTAAGTGCAGTTCGAATCGCTACGCATTCAAACTCCACTTAGCGAGGGGCATTTGTTCGATGATATTTTTTCCATGGTTTTGCAAGTTTACAAATTTCAAATCATAGTTGGAAGTCTATAAAAAAATATCAACATGGTTCTCATTTGCCAAGTTAAAAGGAAATCATATATAGTGATGTACAAGGGTGAAGCAAAAAAAATATTGGTTCAGGTATTAGACAGAGAGGACGCACGTACATGGACAATTTAGAATTTTATACATGGCTTAATATCTGACAACTTGTGTCAAGGAAAAATGGTTATTAGTGGGACCCAAAACCGGGAGGCAAGATAATCACGTATGAGTTGATCGATTGGCCTGGACTATTTGAGTTGCTCACCAGCACGTACATGTAGATGACTTGACTGCACACATGTACTCGTATGTTTGTATCCTCTCCGCTGGCCAGACCGATTAAAAATAGTGAAGCCTATCAGTTAGTTTGATAAGTATCCATGCAACACGTGACCCTGCCGTTGGCATTTGACTTGATCGCTTGGAGTTTGTTAGCTGGATAAGTATGCATGCATGCTATTTAGGAGTCCCACCGAAGATTTAGTGGGGAGGCCTTTGGCCAACAACGGCACGGAGAGAGTAGACATAAGATATTGTTTGTTACTAACGGTTGCTGCGACGACGCTAATCTCTTGTACTTATCTTCCTATCTGATCGCATAGCTAACCGATGGAAACGATGCTATAAAAAGGCTGCTCCAGTGACTGCAAAGGAGGTTGAGTTCACTCGCAACGCACACGCCATTTACACGCTCATTTCACTGCCATTCACCATAGCACTAACACACACGCACACACCCACACACACACTTCATATCACCTCCATTCCATATACACACATCTCCATTTCTTTGTCTGGCGTTTCCCTCCGTGACCGTCGTCGATGGCAAAGCCACATGGTGAGTAAATCATATGAAGGTTGCATATGATCACTTATTTCCTTTATTTCTTTTCTTCTCTTCGTTCATTCTTTTGTGGCGTCTCGCGGCTCTACATGGCGATCTAATCGTTGCCGCGGATGTTTCATTGCTCGGTCTAGAAAAAGAATTTTGTGGCGTCTCGTGGCTCTACATGGCGATCTAATCGTCACCGCGGACGTTCCATTGTTTGATCTACAAAAAGAATTCAGCGGTGTCCCGCGGCTTTACATGGCGATCTAATCATCGCCGCGGACGTTCCATGTCCCGATCTACAAAAAGAGTTTGGTGGCATCTAGTGGCTCTACATGGCGATCTACTCGCCGCCATAGGTGTTTCACTGTCTGACATGAGGAAAAAAACGGCATTGCATCCCATGGCTCTACATGGCGATCAGATCGTCGCCACGGATGTGTACGGTTTGATATGGAAAAAGAATATTTGCAATCATTGCACTACAGTTACATATTTGCACTCGCAAGTATTTATAGTCAGCAAAAACAAGCAAATGGTATGAATCTACCGAATTCTCGCTAGAATTACCACCTTGGTATTTCCTTGACCTTTTTTTAGAGAATAGCAGAGCTGTGCAGTTTGGTCCCCGTGATAATTTGAAACCCTCCAACTCGGCAGGTTGTCATCATGGCAGCTAGAAATTTACAACAGAGTTGATAAAACCATCTTGAGCTGCAGCGTGATCTTTCGTTGTGGCTCGCAAGAAAAGGTACTGACACATATATGGTACTAGAAACATGTTTGGCACTGTAGCATGTAACTATCGCAAGGGAGTTGATAAATCACTTGAGGTGCAGTATGTACTTTCACCGCAAGAAAAATTATGGAAGTACTTCTTGATGTTTTGAAGCTCTTGTTGGCACTATATAAGTAAGATGGTCACAGAGATGTTGCTCTATAGAATTATAATATTTCCCTTATCGTCCTATTGGCTGGCACCATCATGGTCGCAATATGGCATATACACGACATGGATTTTCGTCGTGACTCTATCGAACTACATGTTCAGATATCAGACTTACCATCCTATTGGCCGGCACCATCATGGTCGCAATATGGCATATACACGACATGGATCTTCGTCGTGAATCATCGAACTACATCTTCCATTCAGATTTATCGTCCTATTGGCTGGCACCATCATGGTCGCAATATGGTATATACACGACATGGATTTTCGTCGTGACTCTATCGAACTACATGTTCAGATATCAAATTTACCATCCAATTGGCTGGCACCATCATGGTCGCAATATGGCATATACACGACAATGATTTTCATTGTGGCTCCATCTAACTACATGATCAGAAATCATACTTATTGTCCTATTGGCTGGCACCATCATCGTTGCAATATGACATATACATGACATGGATTTTCGTCATGGCTTTTACCGAATCATGGGTTCAGAAATCATTGTCATCCTATTGGCCGACACCGTCATGGTCGCAATGGAATCGAGTCCCTAGTTTGGCATATACCTGACATGGATTTTCGTTGTGGCTTTTGCCAAAACATTGTATTTTGCTAATGAGACTCGCTTTCTATATAGGCATATACACGACATGGTTTTTCATCGTGGCTTTTGCCAAAAATATAGTTTTGTAAATGAGATTGGACCTCTATTTTAGCATACCGCAGCATGGTTTTTGTTGCGGCTTTGCTAAAAGAATAGTGGTTTACAAATGATCCGGACTCTATCATCTCCTATACATGACATGTATTTTTGTTGTGAAGTACGAGTTTAAGAGACGATCTTTTTTATTCACTTGGTCACAAATATTGACACAATGGGGGACTCGTATGAAATGAAACACCCATACCCTTCATGTACTTCGACGTGGTTTCATCTGTTATAGATATGTAAACATGAATTATATTGTAGCAAGCTTATAGAATGGACATGCGCTGAGGCCTACAACACTTTGACAATGAAGTCCTGTCAGCAAATTAAAGGGACACATTTTGATGCAAAATTTGCTTGTATATGAGTTCGGTTCAAGTACGTTAGGAGAACATGATCGGTCGGCGATACAAGGAAATAGGTGCTGAGTGAAGTTTCAAGAAGAACGAGGCAGTACATACATTTAACTGAGTAAGTATAAAATGCCGAAGTTCCAGAAAACAATTTGTTGTGATACTACCTTACTGAAGCCTATATTAGCAAACAAGGATATGAGCATGCTACAAAATTGCAGAATTTAGTGCCGCTAAGTGCAGTTCGAATCGCTACGCATTCAAACTCCACTTAGCGAGGGGCATTTGTTCGATGATATTTTTTCCATGGTTTTGCAAGTTTACAAATTTCAAATCATAGTTGGAAGTCTATAAAAAAATATCAACATGGTTCTCATTTGCCAAGTTAAAAGGAAATCATATATAGTGATGTACAAGGGTGAAGCAAAAAAAATATTGGTTCAGGTATTAGACAGAGAGGACGCACGTACATGGACAATTTAGAATTTTATACATGGCTTAATATCTGACAACTTGTGTCAAGGAAAAATGGTTATTAGTGGGACCCAAAACCGGGAGGCATGATAATCACGTATGAGTTGATCGATTGGCCTGGACTATTTGAGTTGCTCACCAGCACGTACATGTAGATGACTTGACTGCACACATGTACTCGTATGTTTGTATCCTCTCCGCTGGCCAGACCGATTAAAAATAGTGAAGCCTATCAGTTAGTTTGATAAGTATCCATGCAACACGTGACCCTGCCGTTGGCATTTGACTTGATCGCTTGGAGTTTGTTAGCTGGATAAGTATGCATGCATGCTATTTAGGAGTCCCACCGAAGATTTAGTGGGGAGGCCTTTGGCCAACAACGGCACGGAGAGAGTAGAGATAAGATATTGTTTGTTACTAACGGTTGCTGCGACGACGCTAATCTCTCGTGCTTATCTTCCTATCTGATCGCATAGCTAGCCGATGGAAACGATGCTATAAAAAGGCTGCTCCAGTGACTGCAAAGGAGGTTGAGTTCACTCGCAACGCACACGCCATTTACACGCTCATTTCACTGCCATTCACCATAGCACTAACACACACGCACACACCCACACACACACTTCATATCACCTCCATTCCATATACACCCATCTCCATTTCTTTGTCTGGCGTTTCCCTCCGTGACCGGCGTCGATGGCAAAGCCACATGGTGAGTAAATCATATGAAGGTTGCATATGATCACTTATTTCCTTTATTTCTTTTCTTCTCTTCGTTCATTCTTTTGTGGCGTCTCGCGGCTCTACATGGCGATCTAATCGTTGCCGCGGATGTTTCATTGCTCGGTCTAGAAAAAGAATTTTGTGGCGTCTCGTGGCTCTACATGGCGATCTAATCGTCACCGCGGACGTTCCATTGTTTGATCTACAAAAAGAATTCAGCGGTGTCCCGCGGCTTTACATGGCGATCTAATTGTCGCCGCGGACGTTCCATGTCCTGATCTACAAAAAGAGTTTGGTGGCATCTAGTGGCTCTACATGGCGATCTACTCGCCGCCATAGGTGTTTCACTGTCTGACATGAGGAAAAAAACGGCATTGCGTCCCGTGGCTCTGCATGGCAATCAGATCGTCGCCACGGATGTGTACGGTTTGATATGGAAAAAGAAAAAAGGAACGTTATAACGTCTCGCGGCTCTACCTGACACTTCAATCGTCGCCGCAGACATTTCATGGCCAAGTGATTTTCATGCATTTCGGGTTTATCCATCGGTTAAGGCTATGGATTCATGTTGATAGACAAAACTGTATATAGATGTGGAGTTACAAGGGAAAGAAACATAGCTGCATAAAAGCCAACATCATGCATGGTTCAGTATATGTACATTTAGAGCACAGAGTCAAGGAGATCACGTGACATACAAAGGATGATTTCTCATCATGAGATAATCCAATATTAATAGAGACATGGCCATCTACACTGGAATAAACAAGATGCCATTGATGAAATTTTGCAGAATTATGTTTCCCAAACAAACGAGGGTTTATCTTCAAGTCCACGGTAAGTACACTTTCTTCCGTGACTGACGAGGCCGGAACTCATATACACTTCCTGACCGACGAGGCGGGATACATCACGTTCGTGACCGACGGGGCCGAACTATCCATTTTGTTTCTTTGAGACTTGATCTACATCCCATGTTTGATTGGTGCATGACATTCGTGAATTTCTGGCATGGCGAGAATTTATGTTTCTCATCGAGTGCTTGCATGTTTTGTGCCTTGGAGACAGAAGCCATGAATTTGATAATGATGATGACCGTTTGAGGCAGCTTAATCGGAGGTCTTTCATAGATATGAATCTATGAATGTAATTAACTAGAGGTCCTTTCGAGGCCCTAGGAGTCGAGAATTATGCAATTGTCTTTTGTATGTCAGATGCTATACCAAAAGCATCTAAAATGAGATTTGTATGTCTTCAGCAATAAAGATTTACAAGTTTTGTCCGCATCATTTTGTGTGCTCTGTTTTATTTTTACTTGTATACACTCGTATACTGGCACGCCTGCACTTAAAACGCCAATGCGGATAAATTTGATATTTATCTTGCGAAAAACAAATGGCACGCCCAGTGGGACTTGAGTCTCCTCCCATCTTCGCTGCGCTTCAATGGTCATCGATAGCATATCCTGCAAATCATTGTAAAAGGAGCATTTGCGGTATGGAAAGTATTATTCAAGGGGACATTTTGCCTCGTATTTGTCCGAATCAGTTTTTATCAGAAGGCATGTATATGTATTTGTTGGCCAACCATTGATGCGGTGGATCAGAGATATGCAAGATATCTTGTACCACGTTTTCCAGCTTAACATGTATGCATCCCAACTGGTGTAAAATCAAGGTGTACACAGAAATACAGGTATTTAGAATTGACCATTTGTACACTGAATGTTTGATGCCAATGTGGCCAGATTTTAATAGTTGAACGAACTACTACTTGGGCATGTTCTATCATATCGGCCAGCTGGTAGTCCTTGCGGTAGTCAAGTGGAGAAAATGCAAAAATATATCGTGAAAATTAGTTTTTTGACTTATGGTATTCAGAGATCAATCAATCGGAGATGTCGTCCTTCAACCACTGCACGAACAGTCTCCTAAACACAGTTTAAAGATCGTGGCTACACTCCAATCTCTGGATGCATGATCTACTAGTGACCAATTTTCAAAAGCTTGTTCTTCAGTACCGAGCTGAGTCAAATTCGCCTTTGCACCAGTACTTGTCCGTGGAGAGACGACTGGTTGTTTTTGTTTTGAGCAGAAATAAGGGCCGACTCAAGTATTATTGCACCATCTTCAGTTGTTTGCAGAACAGACTGAGCACCAACAGATGTAGGGGCAGAACTTTTAGTAATTTCCGAAGTACGATAAGCCTTGACGACATGAGTGGGTATCCGTCAGCTCAGTGTCGCCCTTTTCAGAAATAACTCTATCTGTCAAGCAAGTTTTCAGTAAGTATTGTTGTACTGCAGGTTCTTATTACTGCTCTACTGCGCAATGAATTTATATGTTGTACGAGACTTCATGATTACCACACAATGATATTCGCATGGCAAGGAAAGCGAGACAACTAGGAAATGTCAGCTAGTTAAACATCTGAAGCTTTTTGCACAAGGAGTGATTCTGGTAGCATAGACATCTGAAGTTTTCTGCACAAGGAGTGACTCTGTTAGCGACATTAAAAAAAGGTTTAGTTATGACTGTTGATGATTTAAGGAGCTAGTTTCTTATCTAGACTAGGGGCAACCTTATTTCCTTCAACAAAAGCACCTGGGAGTGGGACTTTACCTGGGAGTGGGACTTCATCTGGTAACTAACTGTTTTAGTCTCCTCAACTATGGGCATACAGAATAAAAAGAAGGGCATACAGGAGGTTGAAAGAAGCATACACGTGTGTGATTTCAGATTATTCATGCTAGAAAATATGCTCAGTTTTACTCATATCAGAGAAAAAAATAAAGTTTTCTCTGACTTCAAGGAAGAGCAGCTTTGCTATTCTTGGGTTTTGGCAGCAGTTGACGAGTTGTCGCCTTTTCAACTGAAAGTGTTTTAGAGTCTGTACGAAGTTAGAACACTGGTGTTTATTCAGAAGCAATAAAAAAGATAAGCTCAGCAGTATGTAACCAATATATTCAGTTGTCTGACTCTTGAATTGAGGGCAGTATGAGTGCAAGTTGCATGGTCATCGTTTGGGAAACAGAGTCACATGAACCAATCGAGCCTAGTCATTGCCAGGAACATGTGCCTTAATAAAAAGATTATAACTAATAAAAAGGGGCAGAAAATGTGCAGATTTGCTACAGTGTGAGCCAAATGACAGATCAACGGGCGGTGTAATCTACACGATGTGGAGTTTACATCCGACACTACAGGCTAACAACATCGTAATCGAAATTTAAGAGGTGAACCCCAAAAAGGATTGATCTCAGCTTGTTTAAGTGAAGAAGACACATTACTACAGGAGATGTAAAGTTTCATTCGATTAGGCATTTGGGAAGATCTCTTAAAAAAATTAGTGCAAACAGCAGTAGAGGTATGACTGTGCAGTTCGCATCCATAATTTCTCTTACACAAATCAGAGGGGGCCTTTGGGACTCCCAGTCTACTGAGATATAGATAGAATACTCATACATGTGGTCAATAGTTTTTGATCATTTGTTCAGTCAAGAGATGATTCATAATATTTTCTTGTAATTTAGCAGAAGTAGCCAAGCAAAACAGATAGTCACGTCTAACGTGACGAAATTCTACAGGCTAATTCTTAAGGAGACTGAGGTTGAAGCTTTTATGGGGCACTGATGCTCATTTAGGAAGAATATGTAGATGTTTGGGCTCCATTGAAGGAATCCACAGAGCTGTTTAGTAATTCCTTTAGGTGACATTTGGAAAACAGGATCATTGTCACAATGTTTGGGTCACATAATTTTTTCAGTAAATTTGATATAAAATCACCGGTGCAGTTTTCATGTAAGGTCCACGACAGCGTGGTTGTTCCCATAGCCATGTTATTTGTGACCCGACAGCGTGCTCAAATAAACAGGTCTGCTCGCATAGCAGAGACACTCGCATCATCATGATGCCATGGAGAAACTCATGTTTGGGTAATATTGTATGAGAATCTTGTCAGTTACAACTTATCTATACCCAATTTAATTTTGCTAGCTCAGTTTGTATGCCGCACGAAGTACAATGGTCTTCAATAGACAGTGTCTGTCCTTTGAGGTATATCACAGGCTATCAAATTTATTGGTCATAAGATTACACAGTTGAGTTGTTGAATGACCCCCTAGATGAGCAGTAGCTTGTAGTGCTACATCAAAGAAATCACACGTTCTCTACATTGATCAAGAATGCCAGACTATCAAGATATCAGGTACACAAGCAGGGTAGTATATCATATAGCAGATAATTGTCAAAAATGACCTCATCTATGAGTGTTGGTTCCTAATTGAAGTTGACACATCTCGAGCTTCTTATGGGACATATTTTTCGCTCCGCAGTAGGTGCATGTTATTGTCATGTTTCAAAAAAAACGTCTACACAACCAAGCCGACCAACATAATGGTATGGTGTGATTCGAAAGATGATATTTAAGCTGAGTAGTAGCTGAAACTGACAGAATTGGCAATCATTTTTTTTCCGATGTGAGGAACACATGCTAGAATATTTGATTTCTCTTAGATGCTTTCACAAGTGGCTGTTTGCATCACTGGATGGGGAGGCCGGGGGTTATCCTCCTTTTTAAAAAAAAAGACAGCTAGAGCAACCACATAATCTGATCATTCTATATTGAAGCAACCCCAAGAACCACCTATAAGGTATTAGCTTTCTCATGACAAAGGCCATGGAGATTCTCAAACATATGTGGTGATGTTCTCTCTCAAGAATTTTCCGGCATAGCTCAGTTATAAGGCCTTTGATCAATTCCTGAAAAAAAAGCATTTGACCATGTTATGTCTGCATATAGTCAATCAGAGGCGTATCAAAACACAGAGGGCCGCTTGTTGCCAATACTTTTCGGACATGACACCTTGTTGCCATTTAAAATAGATAATCAGTAGGTGTGCAAACATGCCTTACAAGTTACTCATGCTATCAAGTAGGGCCACCTCGATGGCACCACACGTACACCTTACAGGGAAAATGGGTCACTTAGAAATACACCATTGCCACGCAACATATGCAAATCTGCTTGTATACATGACAACTTACAAGAGAAATGCCATTGCCTCAAAATTTTGGTGTTTTAAAATTTGTTTAATGTGAGGATTGTGCTCTTTAAAATAGAATCAAGTAGGGGGCAGCAGTTTCTTATATGAGAGGTTGATATAATAGTTGTGGTCTACTCTCTTGCGCGCTTGATGATGCGATAAATTGTTCCCACAAAAGGCTAGCCGAAGTAGCTATGTGACTACATGAGTTGCTTGCAGATTTGGAGCATGTGATACAGAGGCTTGGTTGGAATAAATTATGCTGACTTGATATCACAAGGAGTATATAGTATTGCGAACCAACAATCCTTCGATTAGAAGTCAGAATATTTGCAATCATTGCACTACAGTTACATATTTGCACTCGGAAGTATTTATAGTCAGCGAAAACAAGAAAATGGTATAAATCTACCGAATTCTCGCTAGAATTAGCACCTTGGTATTTCCTTGACCTTTTTTTAGAGAATAGCAGAGCTGTGCAGTTTGGTCCCCATGATAATGTGAAACCCTCCAACTCGGCAGGTTGTCATCATGGCAGCTAGAAATTTACAACAGAGTTGATAAAACCATCTTGAGCTGCAGCGTGATCTTTCGTTGTGGCTCGCGAGAAAAGGTACTAACACATATATGGTACTAGAAACATGTTTGGCACTGTAGCATGTAACTGTCGCAAGGGAGTTGATAAACCACTTGAGGTGCAGTATGTACTTTCACCGCAAGAAGAATTATGGAAGTACTTCTTGATGTTTTGAAGCTCTTGTTGGCACTATATAAGTAAGATGGTCACAGAGATGTTGCTCTATAGAATTATAATATTCCCCTTATCGTCCTATTGGCTGGCACCATCATGGTCGCAATATGGCATATACACGACATGGATCTTCGTCGTGAATCATCGAACTACATGTTCCATTCAGATTTATCGTCCTATTGGCTGGCACCATCATGGTCGCAATATGGTATATACACGACATGGATTTTCGTCGTGACTCTATCGAACTACATGTTCAGATATCAAATTTACCATCCAATTGGCTGGCACCATCATGGTCGCAATATGGCATATACACGACAAGGATTTTCATTGTGGCTCCATCTAACTACATGATCAGAAACCATACTTATTGTCCTATTGGCTGGCACCATCATGGTTGCAATATGACATATACATGACATGGATTTTCGTCATGGCTTTTACCGAATCATGGGTTCAGAAATCATTGTCATCCTATTGGCCGACACCGTCATGGTCGCAATGGAATCGAGTCCCTAGTTTGGCATATACCTGACATGGATTTTCGTTGTGGCTTTTGCCAAAACATTGTATTTTGCTAATGAGACTCGCTTTCTATATAGGCATATACACGACATGGTTTTTCATCATGGCTTTTGCCAAAAATATAGTTTTGTAAATGAGATTGGACCTCTATTTTAGCATACCGCAGCATGGTTTTCGTTGCGGCTTTGCTAAAAGAATAGTGGTTTACAAATGATGCGGACTCTATCATCTCCTATACATGACATGTATTTTTGTTGTGAAGTACGAGTTTAAGAGACGATCTTTTTCATTCACTTGGTCACAAATATTGACACAATGGGGGACTCGTATGAAATGAAACACCCATACCCTTCATGTACTTCGATGTGGTTTCATCTGTTGTAGATATGTAAACATGAATTATATTGTAGCACGCTTATAGAATGGACATGCGCTGAGGCCTACAACACTTTGACAATGAAGTCCTGTCAGCAAATTAAAGGGACACATTTTGATGCAAAATTTGCTTGTATATGAGTTCGGTTCAAGTACGTTGGGAGAACATGATCGGTCGGCGATACAAGGAAATAGGTGCCGAGTGAAGTTTCAAGAAGAACGAGCCAGTACATGCATTTAACTGAGTAAGTATAAAATGCCGAAGTTCCAGAAAACAATTTGTTGTGATACTACCTTACTGAAGCCTATATTAGCAAACAAGGATATGAGCATGCTACAAAATTGCAGAATTTAGTGCCGCTAAGTGCAGTTCGAATCGCTACGCATTCAAACTCCACTTAGCGAGGGGCATTTGTTCGATGATATTTTTTCCATGGTTTTGCAAGTTTACAAATTTCAAATCATAGTTGGAAGTCTATAAAAAAATATCAACATGGTTCTCATTTGCCAAGTTAAAAAGAAATCATATATAGTGATGTACAAGGGTGAAGCAAAAAAAATATTGGTTGAGGTATTAGACAGAGAGGACGCACATACATGGACAATTTAGAATTTTATACATGGCTTAATATCTGACAACTTGTGTCAAGGAAAAATGGTTATTAGTGGGACCCAAAACCGGGAGGCATGATAATCACGTATGAGTTGATCGATTGGCCTGGACTATTTGAGTTGCTCACCAGCACGTACATGTAGATGACTTGACTGCACACATGTACTCGTATGTTTGTATCCTCGCCGCTGGCCAGACCGATTAAAAATTGTGAAGCCTATCAGTTAGTTTGATAAGTATCCATGCAACACGTGACCCTGCCGTTGGCATTTGACTTGATTGCTTGGAGTTTGTTAGCTGGATAAGTATGCATGCATGATATTTAGGAGTCCCACCGAAGATTTAGTGGGGAGGCCTTTGGCCAACAACGGCACGGAGAGAGTAGAGATAAGATATTGTTTGTTACTAACGGCAGCTGCGACGACGCTAATCTCTTGTGCTTATCTTCCTATCTGGTCGCATAGCTAGCCGATGGAAACGATGCTATAAAAAGGCTGCTCCAGTGACTGCGAAGGAGGTTGAGTTCACTCGCAACGCACACGCCATTTACACGCTCATTTCACTGCCATTCACCATAGCACTAACACACACGCACACACCCACACACACACTTCATATCACCTCCATTCCATATACACACATCTCCATTTCTTTGTCTGGCGTTTCCCTCCGTGACCGGCGTCGATGGCAAAGCCACATGGTGAGTAAATCATATGAAGGTTGCATATGATCACTTATTTTCTTTATTTCTTTTCTTCTCTTCGTTCATTCTTTTGTGGCGTCTCGCGGCTCTACATGGCGATCTAATCGTTGCCGCGGATGTTTCATTGCTCGGTCTAGAAAAAGAATTTTGTGGCGTCTCGTGGCTCTACATGGCGATCTAATCGTCACCGCGGACGTTCCATTGTTTGATCTACAAAAAGAATTCAGCGGTGTCCCGCGGCTTTACATGGCGATCTAATCGTCGCCGCGGACGTTCCATGTCCCGATATACAAAAAGAGTTTGGTGGCATCTAGTGGCTCTACATGGCGATCTACTCGCCGCCATAGGTGTTTCACTGTCTGACATGAGGAAAAAAACGGCATTGCATCCCGTGGCTCTACATGGCGATCAGATCGTCGCCATGGATGTGTACGGTTTGATATGGAAAAAGAAAAAGGGAACGTTATAACGTCTCGCGGCTCTACCTGACACTTCAATCGTCGCCGCAGACATTTCATGGCCAAGTGATTTTCATGCATTTCGGGTTTATCCATCGGTTAAGGCTATGGATTCATGTTGATAGACAAAACTGTATATAGATGTGGAGTTACAAGGGAAAGAAATATAGCTGCATAAAAGCCAACATCATGCATGGTTCAGTATATGTACATTTAGAGCACAGAGTCAAGGAGATCACATGACATACAAAGGATGATTTCTCATCATGAGATAATCCAATATTAATAGAGATGTGGCCATCTACACCGGAATAAACAAGATGCCATTGATGAAATTTTGCAGAATTATGTTTCCCAAACAAACGAGGGTTTATCTTCAAGTCCACGGTAAGTACACTTTCTTCCGTGACTGACGAGGCCGGAACTCATATACACTTCCTGACCGACGAGGCGGGATACATCACGTTCATGACCGACGGGGCCGAACTATCTATTTTGTTCCTTTGAGACTTGATCTACATCCCATGTTTGATTGGTGCATGACATTCGTGAATTTCTGGCATGGCGAGAATTTTTGTTTCTCATCGAGTGCTTGCATGTTTTGTGCCTTGGAGACAGAAGCCATGAATTTGATAATGATGATGACCGTTTGAGGCAGCTTAATCGGAGGTCTTTCATAGATATGAATCTATGAATGTAATTAACTAGAGGTCCTTTCGAGGCCCTAGGAGTCGAGAATTATGCAATTGTCTCTTGTATGTCAGATGCTATACCAAAAGCATGTAAAATGAGATTTGTATGTCTTCAGCAATAAAGATTTACAAGTTTTGTCCGCATCATTTTGTGTGCTCTGTTTTATTTTTACTTGTATACACTCGTATACTGGCACGCCCGCACTTAAAACGCCAATGCGGATAAATATGATATTTATCTTGTGAAAAACAAATGGCACGCCCAGTGGGACCTGAGTCTCCTCCCATCTTCGCTGCGCTTCAATGGTCATCGATAGCATATCCTGCAAATCATTGTAAAAGGAGCATTTGCGGTATGGAAAGTATTATTCAAGGGGACATTTTGCCTCGTATTTGTCCGACTCAGTTTTTATCAGAAGGCATGTATATGTATTTGTTGGCCAACCATTGATGCGGTGGATCAGAGATATGCAAGATATCTTGTGCCACGTTTTCCAGCTTAACATGTATGCATCCCAACTGGTGTAAAATCAAGGTGTACACAGAAATACAGGTATTTAGAATTGACCATTTGTACACTGAATGTTTGATGCCAATGTGGCCAGATTTTAATAGTTGAACGAAGTACTACTTGGGCATGTTCTATCATATCGGCCAGCTGGTAGTCCTTGCGGTAGTCAAGTGGAGAAAATGCAAAAATATATCGTGAAAATTAGTTTTTTGACTTATGGTATTCAGAGATCAATCAATAGGAGATGTCGTCCTTCAACCACTGCACGAACAGTCTCCTAAACACAGTTTAAAGATCGTGGCTACACTCCAATCTCTGGATGCATGATCTACTAGTGACCAATTTTCAAAAGCTTGTTCTTCAGTACCGAGCTGAGTCAAATTCGCCTCTGCACCAGTACTTGTCCGTGGAGAGACGACTGGTTGTTTTTGTTTTGAGCAGAAATAAGGGCCGACTCAAGTATTATTGCACCATCTTCAGTTGTTTGCAGAACAGACTGAGCACCAACAGATGTAGGGGCAGAACTTTTAGTAATTTCCGAAGTACGATAAGCCTTGACGACATGAGTGGGTATCCGTCAGCTCAGTGTCGCCCTTTTCAGAAATAACTCTATCTGTCAAGCAAGTTTTCAGTAAGTATTGTTGTACTGCAGGTTCTTATTACTGCTCTATTGCGCAATGAATTTATATGTTGTACGAGACTTCATGATTACGACACAATGATATTCGCATGGCAAGGAAAGCGAGACAACTAGGAAATGTCAGCTAGTTAAACATCTGAAGCTTTTTGCACAAGGAGTGATTCTGGTAGCATAGACATCTGAAGTTTTCTACACAAGGAGTGACTCTGTTAGCGACATTAAAAAAAGGTTTAGTTATGAGTGTTGATGATTTAAGGAGCTAGTTTCTTATCTAGACTAGGGGCAACCTTATTTCCTTCAACAAAAGCACCTGGGAGTGGGACTTCACCTGGGAGTGGGACTTCATCTGGTAACTAACTGTTTTAGTCTCCTCAACTATGGGCATACAGAATAAAAAAAGGGCATACAGGAGGTTGAAAGAAGCATACACGTGTGTGATTTCAGATTATTCATGCTAGAAAATATGCTCAGTTTTACTCATATCAGAGAAAAAAAAATAAAGTTTTCTCTGACTTCGAGGAAGAGCAGCTTTGCTATTCTTGGGTTTTGGCAGCAGTTGACGAGTTGTCGCCTTTTCAACTGAAAGTGTTTTAGAGTCTGTACGAAGTTAGAACACTAGTGTTTATTCAGAAGCAATAAAAAAGATAAGCTCAGCAGTATGTAACCAATATATTCAGTGGTCTGACTCTTGACTTGAAGGCAATATCAGTGCAAGTTGCATGGTCATCGTTTGGGAAACAGAGTCACATGAACCACTCGAGCCTAGTCATTGCCAGGAACATGTGCCTTAATAAAAAGATTATAACTAATAAAAAGGGGCAGAAAATGTGCAGATTTGCTACAGTGTGAGCCAAATGACAGATCGACGGGCGGTGTAATCTACACGATGTGGAGTTTACATCCGACACTACAAGCTAACAACATCGTAATCAAAAATTAAGAGGTGAACCCCAAAAAGGATTGATCTCAGCTTGTTTAAGTGAAGAAGACACATTACTGCAGGAGATGTAAAGTTTCATTCGATTACGCATTTGGGAAGATCTCTTAAAAAAAATTAGTGCAAACAGCAGTAGAGGCATGCTGTGCAGTTCGCATCCACAATTTCTCTTACACAAATCAGAGGGGGCCTTTGGGACTCCCAGTCTACTGAGATATAGATAGAATACTCATACATGTGGTCAATACTTTTTGATCATTTGTTCAGTCAAGAGATGATTCATAATATTTTCTTGTAATTTAGAAGAAGTAGCCAAGCAAAACAGATAGTCACGTCTGATGTGACGAAATTCTACAGGCTAATTCTTAAGGAGACTGAGGTTGAAGCTTTTATGGGGCACTGATGCTCATTTAGGAAGAATATGTAGATGTTTGGGCTCCATTGAAGGAATCCACAGAGCTGTTTAGTAATTCCTTTAGGTGACATTTGGAAAACAGGATCATTGTCACAATGTTTGGGTCACATAATTTTTTCAGTAAATTTCATATAAAATCACCGGTGCAGTTTTCATGTAAGGTCCACGGCAGCGTGGTTGTTCCCATAGCCATGTTATTTGTGACCCGACAGCGTGCTCAAATAAACAGGTCTGCTCGCATAGCAGACACTCGCATCATCATGATGTCATGGAGAAACTCATGTTTGGGTAATATTGTATGAGAATCTTGTCAGTTACAACTTATCTATACCCAATTTAATTTTGCTAGCTCAGTTTGTATGCCGCACGAAGTACAATGGTCTTCAATAGACAGTGTCTGTCCTTTGAGGTATATCACAGGCTATCAAATTTATTGGTCATAAGATTACACAGTTGAGTTGTTGAATGACGCCCTAGATGAGCAGTAGCTTGTAGTGCTACATCAAAGAAATCACACGTTCTCTACATTGATCAAGAATGCCAGACTATCAAGATATCAGGTACACAAGCAGGGTAGTATATCATATAGCAGATAATTGTCAAAAATGACCTCATCTATGAGTGTTGGTTCCTAATTGAAGTTGACACATCTCGAGCTTCTTATGGGATATATTTTTCGCTCCACAGTAGGTGCATGTTATTGTCGTGTTTCAAAAAAAACGTCTACACAACCAAGCCGACCAACATAATGGTATGGTGTGATTCGAAAGATGATATTTAAGCTAAGTAGTAGCTGAAACTGACAGAATTGGCAATCATTTTTTTTCCGATGTGAGGAAGACATGCTAGAATATTTGATTTCTCTTAGATGCTTTCACAAGTGGCTGTTTGCGTCACTGGATGGGGAGGCCGGGGGTTATCCTCCTTTTTTTTAAAAAAAAGACAGCTAGAGCAACCACATAATCTGATCATTCTATATTGAAGCAACCCCAAGAACCACCTATAAGGTATTAGCTTTCTCATGACAAAGGCCATGGAGATTCTCAAACATATGTGGTGATGTTCTCTCTCAAGAATTTTCTGGCATAGCTCAGTTATAAGGCCTTTGATCAATTCCTGAAAAAAAAGCATTTGACCATGTTATGTCTGCATATAGTCAATCAGAGGCGTATCAAAACATAGAGGGCCGCTTGTTGCCAATACTTTCCGGATATGACACCTTGTTGCCATTTAAAATAGATAATCAGTAGGTGTGCAAACATGCCTTACAAGTTACTCATGCTATCAAGTAGGGCCACCTCGATGGCACCACACGTACACCTTACAGGGAAAATGGGTCACTTAGAAATACACCATTGCCATGCAACATATGCAAATCTGCTTGTATACATGACAACTTACAAGAGAAATGCCATTGCCTCAAAATTTTGGTGTTTTAAAATTTGTTTAATGTGAGGATTGTGCTCTTTAAAATAGAATCAAGTAGGGGGCAGCAGTTTCTTATTTGAGAGGTTGATATAATAGTTGTGGTCTACTCTCTTGCGCGCTTGATGATGCGATAAATTGTTCCCGCAAAAGGCTAGCCGAAGTAGCTATGTGACTACATGAGTTGCTTGCAGATTTGGAGCATGTGATACAGAGGCTTGGTTGGTATAAATTATGCTGACTTGATATCACAAGGAGTATATAGAATTGCGAACCAACAATCCTTCGATTAGAAGTCAGAATATTTGCAATCATTGCACTACAGTTACATATTTGCACTCGCAAGTATATATAGTCAGCGAAAACAAGCAAATGGTATGAATCTACCAAATTCTCGCTAGAATTACCACCTTGGTATTTCCTTGACCTTTTTTTAGAGAATAGCAGAGCTGTGCAGTTTGGTCCCCGTGATAATGTGAAACCCTCCAACTCGGCAGGTTGTCATCATGGCAGCTAGAAATTTACAACAGAGTTGATAAAACCATCTTGAGCTGCAGCGTGATCTTTCGTTGTGGCTCGCGAGAAAAGGTACTGACACATATATGGTACTAGAAACATGTTTGGCACTGTAGCATGTAACTGTCGCAAGGGAGTTGATAAATCACTTGAGGTGCAGTATGTACTTTCACCGCAAGAAAAATAATGGAAGTACTTCTTGATGTTTTGAAGCTCTTGTTGGCACTATATAAGTAAGATGGTCACAGAGATGTTGCTCTATAGAATTATAATATTCACCTTATCGTCCTATTGGCTGGCACCATCATGGTCGCAATATGGCATATACACGACATGGATTTTCGTCGTGACTCTATCGAACTACATGTTCAGATATCAGACTTACCATCCTATTGGCCGGCACCATCATGGTCGCAATATGGCATATACACGACATGGATCTTCGTCGTGAATCATCGAACTACATGTTCCATTCAGATTTATCGTCCTATTGGCTGGCACCATCATGGTCGCAATATGGTATATACACGACATGGATTTTCGTCGTGACTCTATCGAACTACATGTTCAGATATCAAATTTACCATCCAATTGGCTGGCACCATCATGGTCGCAATATGGCATATACACGACAAGGATTTTCATTGTGGCTCCATCTAACTACATGATCAGAAATCATACTAATTGTCCTATTGGCTGACACCATCATGGTTGCAATATGACATATACATGACATGGATTTTCGTCGTGGCTTTTACCGAATCATGGGTTCAGAAATCATTGTCATCCTATTGGCCGACACCGTCATGGTCGCAATGGAATCGAGTCCCTAGTTTGGCATATACCTGACATGGATTTTCGTTGTGGCTTTTGCCAAAACATTGTATTTTGCTAATGAGACTCGCTTTCTCTATAGGCATATACACGACATGGTTTTTCATCGTGGCTTTTGCCAAAAATATAGTTTTGTAAATGAGATTGGACCTCTATTTTAGCATACCGCAGCATGATTTTCGTTGCGGCTTTGCTAAAAGAATAGTGGTTTACAAATGATGCGGACTCTATCATCTCCTATACATGACATGTATTTTTGTTGTGAAGTACGAGTTTAAAAGACGATCTTTTTCATTCACTTGGTCACAAATATTGACACAATGGGGGACTCGTATGAAATGAAACACCCATACCCTTCATGTACTTCGATGTGGTTTCATCTGTTATAGATATGTAAACATGAATTATATTGTAGCAAGCTTATAGAATGGACATGCGCTGAGGCCTACAACACCTTGACAATGAAGTCCTGTCAGCAAATTAAAGGGACACATTTTGATGCAAAATTTGCTTGTATATGAGTTCGGTTCAAGTACGTTGGGAGAACATGATCGGTCGGCGATACAAGGAAATAGGTGCCGAGTGAAGTTTCAAGAAGAACGAGCCAGTACATACATTTAACTGAGTAAGTATAAAATGCCGAAGTTCCAGAAAACAATTTGTTGTGATACTACCTTACTGAAGCCTATATTAGCAAACAAGGATATGAGCATGCTACAAAATTGCAGAATTTAGTGCCGCTAAGTGCAGTTCGAATCGCTACGCATTCAAACTCCACTTAGCGAGGGGCATTTGTTCGATGATATTTTTTCCATGGTTTTGCAAGTTTACAAATTTCAAATCATAGTTGGAAGTCTATAAAAAAATATCAACATGGTTCTCATTTGCCAAGTTAAAAAGAAATCATATATAGTGATGTACAAGGGTGAAACAAAAAAAAATATTGGTTGAGGTATTAGACAGAGAGGACGCACATACATGGACAATTTAGAATTTTATACATGGCTTAATATCTGACAACTTGTGTCAAGGAAAAATGGTTATTAGTGGGACCCAAAACCGGGAGGCATGATAATCACGTATGAGTTGATCGATTGGCCTGGACTATTTGAGTTGCTCACCAGCACGTACATGTAGATGACTTGACTGCACACATGTACTCGTATGTTTGTATCCTCTCCGCTGGCCAGACCGATTAAAAATAGTGAAGCCTATCAGTTAGTTTGATAAGTATCCATGCAACACGTGACCCTGCCGTTGGCATTTGACTTGATCGCTTGGAGTTTGTTAGCTGGATAAGTATGCATGCATGCTATTTAGGAGTCCCACCGAAGATTTAGTGGGGAGGCCTTTGGCCAACAACGGCACGGAGAGAGTAGACATAAGATATTGTTTGTTACTAACGGTTGCTGCGACGACGCTAATCTCTTGTGCTTATCTTCCTATCTGTTCGCATAGCTAACCGATGGAAACGATGCTATAAAAAGGCTGCTCCAGTGACTGCGAAGGAGGTTGAGTTCACTCGCAACGCACACGCCATTTACACGCTCATTTCACTGCCATTCACCATAGCACTAACACACACGCACACACCCACACACACACTTCATATCACCTCCATTCCATATACACACATCTCCATTTCTTTGTCTGGCGTTTCCCTCCGTGACCGGCATCGATGGCAAAGCCACATGGTGAGTAAATCATATGAAGGTTGCATATGATCATTTATTTCCTTTATTTCTTTTCTTCTCTTCGTTCATTCTTTTGTGGCGTCTCGCGGCTCTACATGGCGATCTAATCGTTGCCGCGGATGTTTCATTGCTCGGTCTAGAAAAAGAATTTTGTGGCGTCTCGTGGCTCTACATGGCGATCTAATCGTCACCGTGGACGTTCCATTGTTTGATCTACAAAAAGAATTCAGCGGTGTCCCGCGGCTTTACATGGCGATCTAATCGTCGCCGCGGACGTTCCATGTCCCGATCTACAAAAAGAGTTTGGTGGCATCTAGTGGCTCTACATGGCGATCTACTCGCCGCCATAGGTGCTTCACTGTCTGACATGAGGAAAAAAAAGGCATTGCATCCCGTGGCTCTACATGGCGATCAGATCGTCGCCACGGATGTGTACGGTTTGATATGGAAAAAGAAAAAAGGAACGTTATAACCTCTCGCGGCTCTACCTGACACTTCAATCGTCGCCGCAGACATTTCATGGCCAAGTGATTTTCATGCATTTCCGGTTTATCCATCGGTTAAGGCTATGGATTCATGTTGATAGACAAAACTGTATATAGATGTGGAGTTACAAGGGAAAGAAATATAGCTCCATAAAAGCCAACATCATGCATGGTTCAGTATATGTACATTTAGAGCACAGAGTCAAGGAGATCACGTGACATACAAAGGATGATTTCTCATCATGAGATAATCCAATATTAATAGAGACGTGGCCATCTACACCGGAATAAACAAGATGCCATTGATGAAATTTTGCAGAATTATGTTTCCCAAACAAACGAGGGTTTATCTTCAAGTCCACGGTAAGTACACTTCCTTCCGTGACTGACGAGGCCGGAACTCATATACACTTCCTGACCGACGAGGCGGGATACATCACGTTCGTGACCGACGGGGCCAAACTATCCATTTTGTTTCTTTGAGACTTGATCTACATCCCATGTTTGATTGGTGCATGACATTCGTGAATTTCTGGCATGGCGAGAATTTATGTTTCTCATCGAGTGCTTGCATGTTTTGTGCCTTGGAGACAGAAGCCATGAATTTGATAATGATGATGACCGTTTGAGGCAGCTTAATCGGAGGTCTTTCATAGATATGAATCTATGAATGTAATTAACTAGAGGTCCTTTCGAGGCCCTAGGAGTCGAGAATTATGCAATTGTCTTTTGTATGTCAGATGCTATACGAAAAGCATGTAAAATGAGATTTGTATGTCTTCAGCAATAAAGATTTACAAGTTTTGTCCGCATCATTTTGTGTGCTCTGTTTTATTTTTACTTGTATACACTCGTATACTGGCACGCCCGCACTTAAAACGCCAAGGCGGATAAATTTGATATTTATCTTGTGAAAAACAAATGACACGCCCAGTGGGACCTGAGTCTCCTCCCATCTTTGCTGCGCTTCAATGGTCATCGATAGCATATCCTGCAAATCATTGTAAAAGGAGCATTTGCGGTATGGAAAGTATTATTCAAGGGGACATTTTGCCTCGTATTTGTCCGACTCAGTTTTTATCAGAAGGCATGTATATGTATTTGTTGGCCAACCATTGATGCGGTGGATCAGAGATATGCAAGATATCTTGTGCCACGTTTTCCAGCTTAACATGTATGCATCCCAACTGGTGTAAAATCAAGGTGTACACAGAAATACAGGTATTTAGAATTGACCATTTGTACACTGAATGTTTGATGCCAATGTGGCCAGATTTTAATAGTTGAACGAAGTACTACTTGGGCATGTTCTATCATATCGGCCAGCTGGTAGTCCTTGCGGTAGTCAAGTGGAGAAAATGCAAAAATATATCGTGAAAATTAGTTTTTTGACTTATGGTATTCAGAGATCAATCAATCGGAGATGTCGTCCTTCAACCACTGCACGAACAGTCTCCTAAACACAGTTTAAAGATCGTGGCTACACTCCAATCTCTGGATGCATGATCTACTAGTGACCAATTTTCAAAAGCTTGTTCTTCAGTACCGAGCTGAGTCAAATTCGCCTCTGCACCAGTACTTGTCCGTGGAGAGACGACTGGTTGTTTTTGTTTTGAGCAGAAATAAGGGCCGACTCAAGTATTATTGCACCATCTTCAGTTGTTTGCAGAACAGACTGAGCACCAACAGATGTAGGGGCAGAACTTTTAGTAATTTCCGGAGTATGATAAGCCTTGACGACATGAGTGGGTATCCGTCAGCTTAGTGTCGCCCTTTTCAGAAATAACTCTATCTGTCAAGCAAGTTTTCAGTAAGTATTGTTGTACTGCAGGTTCTTATTATTGCTCTACTGCGCAATGAATTTATATGTTGTACGAGACTTCATGATTACCACACAATGATATTCGCATGGCAAGGAAAGCGAGACAACTAGGAAATGTCAGCTAGTTAAACATCTGAAGCTTTTTGCACAAGGAGTGATTCTGGTAGCATAGACATCTGAAGTTTTCTGCACAAGGAGTGACTCTGTTAGCGACATTAAAAAAAGGTTTAGTTATGAGTGTTGATGATTTAAGGAGCTAGTTTCTTATCTAGACTAGGGGCAACCTTATTTCCTTCAACAAAAGCACCTGGGAGTGGGACTTCACCTGGGAGTGGGACTTCATCTGGTAACTAACTGTTTTAGTCTCCTCAACTATGGGCATACAGAATAAAAAAAAGGGCATACAGGAGGTTGAAAGAAGCATACACGTGTGTGATTTCAGATTATTCATGCGAGAAAATATGCTCAGTTTTACTCATATCAGAGAAAAAAATAAAGTTTTCTCTGACTTCAAGGAAGAGCAGCTTTGCTATTCTTGGGTTTTGGCAGCAGTTGACGAGTTGTCGCCTTTTCAACTGAAAGTGTTTTAGAGTCTGTACGAAGTTAGAACACTGGTGTTTATTCAGAAGCAATAAAAAAGATAAGCTCAACAGTATGTAACCAATATATTCAGTGGTCTGACTCTTGAATTGAGGGCAGTATGAGTGCAAGTTGCATGGTCATCGTTTGGGAAACAGAGTCACATGAACCAATCGAGCCTAGTCATTGCCAGGAACATGTGCCTTAATAAAAAGATTATAACTAATAAAAAGGGGCAGAAAATGTGCAGATTTGCTACAGTGTGAGCCAAATGACAGATCAACGGGCGGTGTAATCTACACGATGTGGAGTTTACATCCGACACTACAGGCTAACAACATCGTAATCGAAATTTAAGAGGTGAACCCCAAAAAGGATTGATCTCAGCTTGTTTAAGTGAAGAAGACACATTACTGCAGGAGATGTTAAGTTTCATTCGATTAGGCATTTGGGAAGATCTCTTAAAAAAATTAGTGCAAACAACAGTAGAGGCACGACTTTGCAGTTCGCATCCACAATTTCTCTTACACAAATCAGAGGGGGCCTTTGGGACTCCCAGTCTACTGAGATATAGATAGAATACTCATACATGTGGTCAATAGTTTTTGATCATTTGTTCAGTCAAGAGATGATTCATAATATTTTCTTGTAATTTAGCAGAAGTAGCCAAGCAAAACAGATAGTCACGTCTGACGTGACGAAATTCTGCAGGCTAATTCCTAAGGAGACTGAGGTTGAAGCTTTTATGGGGCACTGATGCTCATTTAGGAAGAATATGTAGATGTTTGGGCTCCATTAAAGGAATCCACAGAGCTGTTAAGTAATTCCTTTAGGTGACATTTGGAAAACAGGATGATTGTCACAATGTTTGGGTCACATAATTTTTTCAGTAAATTTCATATAAAATCACCGGTGCAGTTTTCATGTAAGGTCCACGACAGCGTGGTTGTTCCCATAGCCATGTTATTTGTGACCCGACAGCGTGCTCAAATAAACAGGTCTGCTCGCATAGCAGAGACACTCGCATCATCATGATGTCATGGAGAAACTCATGTTTGGGTAATATTGTATGAGAATCTTGTCACTTACAACTTATCTATACCCAATTTAATTTTGCTAGCTCAGTTTGTATGCCGCACGAAGTACAATGGTCTTCAATAGACAGTGTCTGTCCTTTGAGGTATATCACAGGCTATCAAATTTATTGGTCATAAGATTACACAGTTGAGTTGTTGAATGACCCCCTAGATGAGCAGTAGCTTGTAGTGCTACATCAAAGAAATCACACGTTCTCTACATTGATCAAGAATGCCAGACTATCAAGATATCAGGTACACAAGCAGGGTAGTATATCATATAGCAGATAATTGTCAAAAATGACCTCATCTATGAGTGTTGGTTCCTAATTGAAGTTGACACATCTCGAGCTTCTTATGGGACATATTTTTCGCTCCGCAGTAGGTGCATGTTATTGTCATGTTTCAAAAAAAAAACGTCTACACAACCAAGCCGACCAACATAATGGTATGGTGTGATTCGAAAGATGATATTTAAGCTGAGTAGTAGCTGAAACTGACAGAATTGGCAATCATTTTTTTTCTGATGTGAGGAACACATGCTAGAATATTTGATTTCTCTTAGATGCTTTCACAAGTGGCTGTTTGCATCACTGGATGGGGAGGCCGGGGGTTATCCTCCTTTTTAAAAAAAAAGACAGCTAGAGCAACCACATAATCTGATCATTCTATATTGAAGCAACCCCAAGAACCACCTATAAGGTATTAGCTTTCTCATGACAAAGGCCATGGAGATTCTCAAACATATGTGGTGATGTTCTCTCTCAAGAATTTTCCGGCATAGCTCAGTTATAAGGCCTTTGATCAATTCCTGAAAAAAAAGCATTTGACCATGTTATGTCTGCATATAGTCAATCAGAGGCGTATCAAAACACAGAGGGCCGCTTGTTGCCAATACTTTCCGGATATGACACCTTGTTGCCATTTAAAACAAATAATCAGTAGGTGTGCAAACATGCCTTACAAGTTACTCATGCTATCAAGTAGGGCCACCTCGATGGCACCACACGTACACCTTACAGGGAAAATGGGTCACTTAGAAATACACCATTGCCACGCAACATATGCAAATCTGCTTGTATACATGACAACTTACAAGAGAAATGCCATTGCCTCAAAATTTTGGTGTTTTAAAATTTGTTTAATGTGAGGATTGTGCTCTTTAAAATAGAATCAAGTAGGGGGCAGCAGTTTCTTATTTGAGAGGTTGATATAATAGTTGTGGTCTACTCTCTTGCGCGCTTGATGATGCGATAAATTGTTCCCGCAAAAGGCTAGCCGAAGTAGCTATGTGACTACATGAGTTGCTTGCAGCTTTGGAGCATGTGATACAGAGGCTTGGTTGGTATAAATTATGCTGGCTTGATATCACAAGGAGTATATAGTATTGCGAACCAACAATCCTTCGATTAGAAGTCAGAATATTTGCAATCATTGCACTACAGTTACATATTTGCACTCGCAAGTATTTATAGTGAGCGAAAACAAGCAAATGGTATGAATCTACCGAATTCTCGCTAGAATTACCACCTTGGTATTTCCTTGACCTTTTTTTAGAGAATAGCAGAGCTGTGCAGTTTGGTCCCCGTGATAATGTGAAACCCTCCAACTCGGTAGGTTGTCATCATGGCAGCTAGAAATTTACAACAGAGTTGATAAAACCATCTTGAGCTGCAGCGTGATCTTTCGTTGTGGCTCGCGAGAAAAGGTACTGACACATATATGGTACTAGAAACATGTTTGGCACTGTAGCATGTAACTGTCGCAAGGGAGTTGATAAATCACTTGAGGTGCAGTATGTACTTTCACCGCAGGAAAAATTATGGAAGTACTTCTTGATGTTTTGAAGCTCTTGTTGGCACTATATAAGTAAGATGGTCACAGAGATGTTTCTCTATAGAATTACAATATTCCCCTTATCGTCCTATTGGCTGGCACCATCATGGTCGCAATATGGCATATACACGACATGGATTTTCGTCGTGACTCTATCGAACTACATGTTCAGATATAAGACTTACCATCCTATTGGCCGGCACCATCATGGTCGCAATATGGCATATACACGACATGGATCTTCGTCGTGAATCATCGAACTACATGTTCCATTCAGATTTATCGTCCTATTGGCTGGCACCATCATGGTCGCAATATGGTATATACACGACAT
>NC_057812.1:742474386-742477513 GCF_018294505.1 Triticum aestivum
CCTTATCGTCCTATTGGCTGGCACCATCATGGTCGCAATATGGCATATACACGACATGGATTTTCGTCGTGACTCTATCGAACTACATGTTCAGATATCAGACTTACCATCCTATTGGCCGGCACCATCATGGTCGCAATATGGCATATACACGACATGGATCTTCGTCGTGAATCATCGAACTACATGTTCCATTCAGATTTATCGTCCTATTGGCTGGCACCATCATGGTCGCAATATGGTATATACACGACATGGATTTTCGTCGTGACTCTATCGAACTACATGTTCAGATATCAAATTTACCATCCAATTGGCTGGCACCATCATGGTCGCAATATGGCATATACACGACAAGGATTTTCATTGTGGCTCCATCTAACTACATGATCAGAAATCATACTTATTGTCGTATTGGCTGGCACCATCATGGTTGCAACATGACATATACTACCTTACTGAAGCCTATATTAGCAAACAAGGATATGAGCATGCTACAAAATTGCAGAATTTAGTGCCGCTAAGTGCAGTTCGAATCGCTACACATTCAAACTCCACTTAGCGAGGGGCATTTGTTCGATGATATTTTTTCCATGGTTTTGCAAGTTTACAAATTTCAAATCATAGTTGGAAGTCTATAAAAAAATATCAACATGGTTCTCATTTGACAAGTTAAAAAGAAATCATATATAGTGATGTACAAGGGTGAAGCAAAAAAAAATATTGGTTGAGGTATTAGACAGAGAGGACGCACGTACATGGACAATTTAGAATTTTATACATGGCTTAATATCTGACAACTTGTGTCAAGGAAAAATGGTTATTAGTGGGACCCAAAACCAGGAGGCATGATAATCACGTATGAGTTGATCGATTGGCCTGGACTATTTGAGTTGCTCACCAGCACGTACATGTAGATGACTTGACTGCACACATGTACTCGTATGTTTGTATTCTCGCCGCTGGCCAGATCGATTAAAAATTGTGAAGCCTATCAGTTAGTTTGATAAGTATCCATGCAACACGTGACCCTGCCGTTGGCATTTGACTTGATCGCTTGGAGTTTGTTAGATGGATAAGTATGCATGCATGATATTTAGGAGTCCCACCGAAGATTTAGTGGGGAGGCCTTTGGCCAACAACGGCACGGAGAGAGTAGAGATAAGATATTATTTGTTACTAACGGCAGCTGCGACGACGCTAATCTCTTGTGCTTATCTTCCTATCTGTTCGCATAGCTAGCCGATGGAAACGATGCTATAAAAAGGCTGCTCCAGTGACTGCGAAGGAGGTTGAGTTCACTCGCAACGCACACGCCATTTACACGCTCATTTCACTGCCATTCACCATAGCACTAACACACGCACACACCCACACACACACTTCATATCACCTCCATTCCATATACACACATCTCCATTTCTTTGTCTGGCGTTTCCCTCCGTGACCGGCGTCGATGGCAAAGCCACATGGTGAGTAAATCATATGAAGGTTGCATATGATCACTTATTTTCTTTATTTCTTTTCTTCTCTTCGTTCATTCTTTTGTGGCGTCTCGCGGCTCTACATGGCGATCTAATCGTTGCCGCGGATGTTTCATTGCTCGGTCTAGAAAAAGAATTTTGTGGCGTCTCGTGGCTCTACATGGCGATCTAATCGTCACCGCGGACGTTCCATTGTTTGATCTACAAAAAGAATACAAGGTGTCCCGCGGCTTTACATGGCGATCTAATCGTCGCCGCGGACGTTCCATGTCCCGATCTACAAAAAGAGTTTGGTGGCATCTAGTGGCTCTACATGGCGATCTACTCGCCGCCATAGGTGTTTCACTGTCTGACATGAGGAAAAAAACGGCATTGCATTCCGTGGCTCTACATGGCGATCAGATCATCGCCACGGATGTGTACGGTTTGATATGGAAAGAGAAAAAAGGAACGTTATAACGTCTCGCGGCTCTACCTGACACTTCAATCGTCGCCGCAGACATTTCAGGGCCAAGTGATTTTCATGCATTTCGGGTTTATCCATCGGTTAAGGCTATGGATTCATGTTGATAGACAAAACTGTATATAGATGTGGAGTTACAAGGGAAAGAAATATAGCTGCATAAAAGCCAACATCATGCATGGTTCAGTATATGTACATTTAGAGCACAGAGTCAAGGAGATCACGTGACATACAAAGGATGATTTCTCATCATGAGATAATCCAATATTAATAGAGACGTGGCCATCTACACCGGAATAAACAAGATGCCATTGATGAAATTTTGCAGAATTATGTTTCCCAAACAAACGAGGGTTTATCTTCAAGTCCACGCTAAGTACACTTTCTTCCTTGACTGACGAGGCCGGAACTCATATACACTTCCTGACCGACGAGGCGGGATACATCACGTTCGTGACCGACGGGGCCGAACTATCCATTTTGTTTCTTCGAGACTTGATCTACATCCCATGTTTGATTGGGGCATGACATTCGTGAATTTCTGGCATGGCGAGAATTTTTGTTTCTCATCGAGTGCTTGCATGTTTTGTGCCTTGGAGACAGAAGCCATGAATTTGATAATGATGATGACCGTTTGAGGCAGCTTAATCGGAGGTCTTTCATAGATATGAATCAATGAATGTAATTAACTAGAGGTCCTTTCGAGGCCCTAGGAGTCGAGAATTATGCAATTGTCTTTTGTATGTCAGATGCTATACCAAAAGCATGTAAAATGAGATTTGTATGTCTTCAGCAATAAAGATTTACAAGTTTTGTCCGCATCATTTTGTGTGCTCTGTTTTATTTTTACTTGTATACACACGTATGCTGGCACGCCCGCACTTAAAACGCCAATGCGGATAAATTTGATATTTATCTTGCGAAAAACAATCCCCACACGTACGGCCGACCCTGTCTCTCTCAATTACATATCTCCCTCTCTCAGTCACTCCCGCCCACGCCGATAACCGTTGTCGTTCATCGCCGCCGCCGGCCGCCGTTGTCCGTCCGCCACCGAGGTACTCCCTCCTTTCGTCCCTCCTCCTCCCACCGTGCCCTCCTCCCTCCTCCTCCCTCCGCCTGCGGCCGCCCCCTCCTCCCTCCTCCGCCGGCAGCCCTCCTCCCACAGACCATCCCTCCT
>NC_057812.1:742477891-742487928 GCF_018294505.1 Triticum aestivum
CCCTCCCTCCCTTGTCTCTGTTTTTGCAAATCATAGGTAACTAGTTTATTTAGTAAGTGATTATTATAACTAGTTTATTTATATTAAGTGCTTAATAGAACTAGTTTATAAAGTAAGTGCTTAATAGAACTAGTTTATTTAGTAAGTAGTTAATAAAACTAGTTTATTTAGTAAGTAGTTAATAAAACTAGTTTATTTAGTGTTAGGATTATATATAAGATATTTTCAAATGTTTTTTTTTCATATTTTGAACCATTGAAATGCAATGACCATCGATAAGTGGCCTATGTTTTGCCGGAGTGTTGATTAATTTCCGTTCCGGCAAATTTCAGGCGCTCGATATGTCCTTTTTTAGCAAAGGTCATGCCGGATTTTTTGGGTTTTTCCGTCGAGTTATAATCTTTGAATTTTGAACACAGGAGATGTCTGATGACGATGGGATCCCGGAGTGTGTGTACTGCTACGATGACCGAGGTGTGTGCGACAGGTTTCCTCACCTGCAAAACGATAGGTTTTTCACCGTGAAGTTGAAAGAGACCTTTGATGTTTGTACGGTACGCAACGACAAGCATTTCATCGTAATTAATATCATCACTTGTGCTTCTTTTGTTCAATGTGACTTTTATGGATTTTTTTCAATTCGATTAGTACATCCCGTGACATGCTAGACCATATGTATTGGAGAAGCTTGGTTTTGGTTTAGATGACTTTGAGAATGTGGATACGAGGAGGGCTCACTTAAGAACTAAACATGGTTATGAGTTTCTGGTTAAGTTCTACAATGCGGTCGATTGCTCCCATTTTGGTTGCTCTAATTGGGAAGCTCTCTGCAAGTCATATGAATTTGAGGAGGGAATGCGAATAAGATTTGATATTCGTCCCGAAGATTATGATGATGATGATGATAATATCGACATCTGGGTGGATGTGGATATGCCTCTAGTTTTGCCTAGATGTGAGTTTGCCAAACTAATTTGTTAAGTTCAGTAATTTATGTTGTTAATTTAAAACTATTTGGTGTTCGTCCGTACTAAACTTATTTATTTACAATTTTCAGCTTATTTCTTATCTTCAAGAAATACTCGGAAGGTAGTAGACAACACATACTACAACTATGACTCCAAGATTAATTGTGAGGAGAAAGGTTGTCTTGTCTCATTCATAGAAGATGTTGAGGCTTTCAAAAACAGTCACTCTATCAGCCCAAATTATACTAGATACGTGCCACTAGTCCATACATTGCTGGAAGACAACTTCATTGCCATAAAGTAGGTAAGATTTTGTTAATGATGGTAACTTCATTGCATACATTATTCTTAAGTAAACCATTGCTAACTATATATGTTACTATTCCATTTTTGAACAGAGGCTCCCGAAGCAGGTTGTGCCTGTTATGCTATTTACCGAAGGTGATATGCATATGGTTAGCTTACGACCAACTCCTTCGGAGGCTTACCATAGTACATACTCGATTTCTTCAAATGATGGAAGGCTCAAAATTAAAGAATGGAGCAACGTGATGAATGCGCACATGCAAATAATTGGAGACAAAATGAATGTGCGCAAGCCACAAGTTGGAGATAGGTTTATGTCTATTCTCCATTATGGTGAAGGACCGGTTTATCTGTTTTATGGTATTTTAGCTAGGGGAGAGGAGTAGGTCCTAAGTATTAAGAACAATTAGTTAGTGTTGATTATTATATATGACTACAATATCTTAGACTTGATGGTGATGCAGAGGAGGAGTAGTGATTATGATTACTATGATGATGATGAGGAGGAGTTGTTATTATAACTAGTGACGAAGTTGTTATATGACATTGGACGAAAATGATGATTATGAGGAGTTATGTGACAATGATGTATTATTATGATAAGTTGTTAATGATATTATGATGATGATGATAAGTTATTATGTCATTGGGTGAAAGAACCGCCGATTAGTTTCAAATGGAAGGATCCAAAGTGACCATTGGTTACTTTGGATCCATGCACTTGAAACTAATCCAAGGTTCTTTCACCTAGTGATTTAATAACTCATTATGATGTAAAAACAATCTCTAAATTGCTACTGTATGAAAAATTGTATACATGTATATGAATACGACCTAAAATTCAAGGGAAATGGAATAGGGAATGATAGTAGTAGCGATTGTTCCCGAAAGTGCTACTAGTAATTAGCAGTAGCACTTGACTAGGCAAGCGCTACTACTAAGTAGATATAGCAGTAGCGAGTGCCTGTAGGCGCTACTGCTAAGCATTAGCTGTAGCGCCTTATCAGTAGCGTGCCTACCCGCGCTACGGATAGGCCAAAAATCAGCGCTACTGCTAGGCTTTTCCCTAGTAGTGACGGTTCGCTTGGTTCTGTCTCTTGCTGTGTCTCGTGGTTGGAGCCTCCGACAGATTGATGTGAGCAATGCCTTTTTACATGGGTTCTTGGCCGAAGATGTGTATATGCAGCAGCCACCTGGGTTTGAGGATGCCACTTACCCCTCTCATGTATGCAGACTTCAGAGGTCTATCTATGGCCTCAAACAGTCGCCTCGTGCTTGGTATGCTCGCTTGAGTCAGTGCCTTTCGCAGCTCGGTTTTGTCGCCTCCAGATCAGATGCGTCTCTGTTCATCTTATCCCAGGGTACTATTCAGATATACATGCTGGTGTACGTCGATGATATTGTGATTGCTAGCTCTACCCCCGCCGTGGTGGATCGTCTTGTGCAGTCATTGTCTGCTAGCTTTCCCATCAAAGATTTGGGTCGCCTGGAGTACTTCCTTGGTTTGGAAGAGTCCTTTCATTCAGGGGGCGTGACCTTGACGCAGAAAAAGTATGCATTGGATCTTCTTCATCACGTCAACATGGAGAACTACAAGGCCACTTCCACTCCGCTTGCCACATCCGAGAGTCTCTCACGTCATAGTGGCGCACCACTGGGTAATGATGACTCCTTCCGGTATCACAGTGTGGTTGGAGCATTTCAGTATTTGACCCTCACTCGTCCTGATATCTCCTTTGCGGTGAATGAAGTGTGTTAGTTCTTGTCTCAGCCTACGGAGGATCATTGGGAAGCACTTAAGCGTATTCTAAGATATGTCAAACAAATGCTAGACATGGGACTACGGATTAGTAAGTCCAGATTTACTGGAGTGAGTATATTCACTGACGCAGACTGGCCAGGCTATGTTGATGATAGGCGCTCCACTGGTGGATTTGCTATCTTTGTTGGACCCAATCTTGTATCTTGGAGCTCAAAGAAGCAACCCACAGTCTCGAGGCCAAGCACTGAGGCAGAGTATAAGGCATTGGCCAATGGCGCGGATGAAGCCATTTGGATAGACATAGTTCTCACAGAACTTGGAGTCCCACGGCAGCGTACACCTATATTGTGGTGTGATAACTTAGGGGCAACCTACCTGACGGCGAATCCAGTGTTTCATGCTCGGACTAAACACATTGAGATTGATTTCCATTTTGTGAGAGAACGAGTAGCGGCTTGTGAACTGGAAGTCAGGTTTATTTCTACAGATGATCGGTTAGCGGATGTATTTACTAAACCCGCTACTAGACAGATGCTAAACCGCTTCAGAACCAATCTGAATCTTGTATGTAGTTTAGATTGAGGGGGCATGTAAAATATAGGGTCTAGTATACTGTACATGTAGACGTATTTGTGTATGTATGTAACTGTATTGTGATCATCTATATATTGAGAAGTGAGGCTGGATGTCAACTACCCAAGCAAAACCTAAACCCTGTGTTTAACTCAGAAAACTCATGAAAAGGGAACATATATTACTTTAGCTCTTGCGGGTGCCCTCTTTTCAGAAGTTTACCACACATTCATCCATAACAAGAGGTAACTGAATGCACACCGCATGATGAAACCTTCTGAAACATAAATGCACCAATGTCCATGCACACACTGTAGCCGCTTCACGTCTCCATCGCCTTTGAGACAAACGCCCGAGCAAGACACAAGAGTTCAGCGCCGAGTAGAAACCGTCACCGAAAGGGCCTTTTGAGTAGACCAAGATGGTTGCATGTCGATTTCAGTTCTGCTCCCTTTTGCCAACGGTTGGGGGAGAAATGCCGGATCCGCCATCCTGATGCCCCATACCGAGCACCACCACCTTTGACTTCCACAAAATGCTGATGCCCCACTTGGGAGTTTATTTATTTATATTTGCATGAACCCCACCAGGGAGTTTGGCTGCAACTATTGGTTGGTAGCACGAACATATACCACTACCAATAACGCGGAGCAAAGCTTTCTTGCTGATGAGTAAGGTGTTGAGGCGAACTTATCTGTGTAGTGCCACCCCATAAGTCCATAACCATGGCGGAACTTCCCAAAAGACTTGCTCCTACATTTAACATGATGGGAATGGAGGTGTCAAGGTTTGCGCCCCATCCCTCCTCCCACATGACAAAAATCAATTTTTTTTCGAAAAGGGGGAGCTCCCCGGCCTCTGCATCAGAACGATGCATACGGTCAAATTAATTAATAAGCAAATAAGTTCAACTCAAGTCTTGATGTCTCAAATAAAAGAACAAAAAATGCTCACAAAGAGCAGAAACATAAAAGTAAAGTCACAACCGGCTGGCGTAAGAAAGATAGGAAAACTAATTACCTATCCTATTGTATAACCGCCATCCAAACCGGTTGAAAATAGCCTGTTCTACCATCTCCCATCAGATAGATCCAGTAACCATACTCTCGGTGACCTCCGTCGGAGTGAGTAGCGACCACATACGGATCAACGCAGTAACTCAGAAGATAACCTGCAAAAAATGAATATTTGTTGTGCTGTTAAAGACCAAGTCATTTCTGCAGTTCCAGACAGCCCATAATAAAGCACATACTCCTACACGAATGTGTCTCGCTGTTTCGGAATCTATCCCGTCAAGCCACATCCGAAATAACGTGTTGATAGTATTCGGAGGAGTAATATTAAAGGCTATGTGAATCGTTCGCCATAAAACTTTTGCCAACGGGCAGTCAAGGAAGAGGTGTTTGATGGATTCATCCCGATCACAAAAATTACATCTTGTAGATCCTGTCCAGTTGCGTTTTGCCAAGTTGTCCTTAGTTAAAATGACTTGTTTATGTACAAACCACATAAACACTTTAACTTTCAAATGTACTTTGACTTTCCAAACATGTTTCGAACTAGGAATAGAGCTAGAGTTGATAACATCCAGATACATGGATTTAACCGTAAACTGTCCATTCCTAGTTAGCTTCCAGCACAACTGATCTGGCCGTTGAGAAAGCTGAACATCCATCGGTCTACTCACAAGATGGAGTCAGGCTTCCCAATGGTTTCCGGCTAGTGTCCTCCTGAAGTGAATATTGAGAGGAGTGGACTGAAGTACTGTCGCAACGTAAGCATCTCTTCGTTGAACAATGCTATAAAGTGAAGGATATTGAAGCGCGAGGGGTGTTTCTGCTAGCCATGTATCCTCCCAAAATCTCGTAGTGATACCGTTTCCGACTATAAACTTTGTCCTATTGAAAAAAACTGATTTAACTCTCATCAGTCCTTTCCAAAAAGGCGAGTCCGTCGGCCTCACTGTCACCTGGACAAAGTTTTGGAAAAAGGTACTTATTACGCAAAATCTGCGCCCATGTGGCCTCCGTCTCTACAGATAACTTATACAGCCACTTGCTAAGAAGACATCTCTTCTTCACCTCAATATTTTCAATACCTAGACCCCCTTGGTCTTTCGGTCGACAGATAATATCCCATCTAGCGAGTCTGTATTTTCGCTTAAGTTCATCACTATGCCAGAAGAAGTGGGAACGATAGAAGTCCAGCCTTTTCCGAACTCCGACTGGTAACTCGAAAAAGGACAAGAGGAACATGGGCATACTCATGAGAATCGAATTAATGAGAATTAATCGGCCTCCGTATGACATCAGCTTGCCCTTCTAGCAGCTCAGTTTCTTCTCAAATCGATCCTCAATGCACTTCCATTCTCTGTTTGTCAGCTTACGATGGTGAATTGTTATACCCAAATACGTGAAAGGTAAAGCCCCCAATTCGCACCCGAACAATTGTTTGTAAGCATCTTGTTCCGCATTAGCTCTTCCAGAACAGAACAATTCGCTTTTATGGAAGTTAATCTTTAACCCGGTCAATTGTTCGAATAAGCATAACACCAGCTTCATGTTTCTTGCTTTTGCCAAGTCATGCTCCGTGAAGATGATAGTATCATCGGCGTACTGTAGGATAGACACACCTCCATCAACTAGATGAGGAACCAGGCCACCTACCTGACCAGCATCCTTAGCCCTTCCTATTAGAATCGTCAACATGTCAACTACTATGTTGAACAGAATAGGTGACATCGGATCTCCTTGTCTCAGGCCCTTATGTGTCTGGAAGTAGTGACCTATGTCGTCATTCACTTTAATTCCAACACTCCACTACTAGGGAAAAGGCCAGCAGCAGCGCGGGTTCTAGGTATATCAGTAGCGCGGGGACCGGCGCTACCAATAAGGCGCTACAGTTAACCCGTAGCAGTAGCTCGTGCACACCCGCGCTATTACTATACAAGTGTAGCAGCAGCGCGCTTCGTGGAAGCTCGCTACTGCTAATAGCTCTAGTGTGCTTTGCCTGGACGCGCTACTGCTACTGGGGTGCTGCTGCTACTGTGGCGCTACTGCTAACTTTTCTCCACTCACTACTGCTAATTTTAGTAGTTTTTTCTTTTTTTCTGCATATTTGTTTTGTATTTGAACAGGCTTTATACAAGAATCTTTAGCAGATACAAATGTCATCATAATACACATACAAATGGCTGCGAGACCACAAATGTAATCATAGCATATACATACAAATAGTCTCATCATAATCATCATCAACACAAAGTGGTATCTCGTCAACATCTCGAAAATAGCGATACATGCAAGTCTCGAATACTTGCAACTACAACGTATCCATCTAAACAATGGTATACGCGAGAAGAGCTATCACTATGAGTGAGAGTGGAACTATGCAGTACATGAGGCGGTGGTTACGAGTCCTCTCTCGCGCTAGCGTGAACCTCAAGTAACTAGTTTCTCCTTCTTGTCTGCTTTTGAGGCCTTTATGGCTGGCGCCCGAGACCCCATTCACTTGTGCCTGACACTCAGGCCACTCGTTGTACACCCCTGGAACCTTTCCTTTGTACACGACATAGCACCGCCATCTCGCCATCAAGAAACTAGGTACCTGTTAGAGATGCATCTTCATCAAGAGGATGTACAATCATATGCAACAAAATATATTAGAGCAACACGAAAAAGAAAGGGTCAATTAGCAACTAGATGCAACATACAGTACGGAAACTAATTAACTAGAGGTACGCAGGTCATCGTACCCAAACAAACAATGTAGCATTACGCAAGTTCAGCAGGGACCGTGGACATCACAAAGTTTCATCGCTACAGAAAGTATACAAGTTCAACCGACACATATCATCATCATCGGCATCGTAAATCACTAGAAGTTCCATCCTTCCATATCATCAAGGATGGACCCTAGCTTCTTGAATGGCATGAGGTCTTGACGTTGCATGCCTATGCGAGTTCAGATGTCAGCTCGCGATATAGGGCCGTGGTGGAACATCCCTTCTCATCGATGACTTCTTTCATGATGATCGTCACAATGTCCCTTTGGATGCGGAAGAAGTCATCTCTAAGTTAATAATCTGCTTCTCCATGAGATTCTAGCCACTTGTGGATATGATCATCATTTCTGCTTGTCATGCGAAGCTTTTGGTGATCCGTGTTGAACTCAATCATGAGATGTAGGATGTAGAATCCATCCTTCTTGCTTGGTTTTGGGACATGGATGCAGCAACAGTTAGTTTTATGCGCGAAACCCATCTTCTTGTTCCTTTGTTTCCTGATCTGCATGTGGCCACCTCTAATGCTGAAGCCTTGGAGAGAATCATCTAGAATATTCATTATGTGGGTGTAGTCCTTCTTCTCGTAGTCTCCGGAAGGGTCGAAATACACGGCGTGGGAGACTCATGGGTAAAGAATGAGAAGGACGGCACGCCCGTTGCTGCGGGGAAAAGACACCTCAAATTATTCTCCATATGAGCGAGAAGGAATGATTGAAATGTACGAAAGGGTTCTCCGAAACTGACTTACTTTGGATGATAAGGTAGGAGGACAGTTCCTTATTATGTACCATGAAGTTTTGGAGGTAGTCCCTAGCTGTTTCACGCTCAATGTCGCCGAGACTGAAGAAAGACTCGTGCATGTAGTACGGATCCTCCACACAGATTTGCGAGACTTCTCTCTTCATGACGGAGCTCATATGTAGCGCAAAAAGGCGGACGATTGTAAAATTGAGCCACCTTGTCAGAAACATCTCAAAGATATGGTCAAACCGCAGGAAGAACACCTCCGCGGGCCGTGTGTCGATGTAGCACTTCCCCTCAGGCACACGAGCCGCATATGTAGGATATCCTGGATCCTTCGAGGCTTGTAGGCTTTTCTCAGTCGACAGCGCATGGTCGTGCAGTCTCCTGAGATCCCCTGATAGTGCCTCCAGCGGTTTCGGCGGTAGCATCGGCTCGCCCGTGAGATGGAACATGGCCGCACCTTTCACAGGTACACGCTCTTCAGAATCCATATCCCACATGTTCCGCGTCCTCCTTATCCCATATGGGCCTTTTACCGAGGTAGCCAAGGCTTCTGAGGCGATGCTTCCCCGTGTTCCTTTGCTGAAGGCTCTTGAATTTCGTAGCCTTAGCCTTGGCTGCCTCGGTAGCGTAAGTATCCTTGAACTTTTCGAACTCCTCTTCCGTAAGTGTCGGATTTTCGTCTAGAATCGTGGACTGGGGTTCCTCAGCCTCAATAGCTCGTTTCGCCCTCCCTTTCCACGAGGCCAAATCATTGCTGAACATGCCCATGGCATGATTGTTAATCTTTTTCATCTTTGGATCATCCCACGGTTATTCTATGTTATCATCCCGGTCGGGGAACTTGAATCTCTTGTGCAACTTCGTCAGGAGCAACTGCGTCAAATGTTCTTTACTCCTTAAGTCATCGTCGTTGATGCTCGCGCATTCCCGTAGGATGCATCCTACTTGGTTCCCATAGCACTTGCCAGGTTCTTCCGGCTCAAATGGCTCAAACTTTCCAGGTGCCATCTTTGTGATCACTAGTCGTCCAATCCCTAGTTTGTTAGGTTTTCGTATCCTCTGCTTCTTCTGCTTCTTCTTTTCAGTAGCGGCATCGGTACCGGTACCTTCCCCGTCGGTCTCGGCGCCGCCATTGGTATGGCGCCGCCATCGGTGCCGGCGCCGTCGGTGTCGATGTTGGCGTCAGTACCATCATCGAGGCCGACCTACAAACCTTGACTTTGAAATTGCTTAGCAGTCAAATAGTCGAGGTACTCTTGTTCACCCTCATAATCCATCTCGTCTGCATTTTGGTCAGAAGGCCCAGTTTCTTCGTTGTTCGACATGTTTCCTATAATTAAGTCTCCTCGTTTAATTCTAAAAGTATGAAAAAATGAGAAATGACATAAAAAAGAAATCTCTGTTTGCCGGAATGTCGTTTCCCAGCAACTCCTAGCACTCAATATGCCTACTATCTAGCACAAATCATGCCAAAATTCACAGAAAATTTCGGCATGACCTTTGCTAAAAAAATGGACATATCGAGTGCCTGAAATTCACCGGAACGGAAATGAATCATTTACCCTGCACATAATCATCATTTTCAAAATATGTCATGTCCAAATAACATGTCCAAATTTGAAACATGACATGTCCAAAACATCACATGTCCACATATCACATGTCCAGTTCAAATTTGCATATAAATTCAGCCTACCTAAATTCAGCCTACCTAAATTTGCTTTCACAAGGGATGTTGATTTAGAAAATTGCTTAAATGCTGCCTTTTCTTTTAACTACAATTGCTTAACCCTAAATTTCTGTCATATTTTAAAACCTACTGTTCATAAAAACCTAGCTAAATTCATAACTAAATAGATAACCTAGTTAACCTACTGCCTTAACTAAAACCTAAGTA